>NW_026724634.1:0-4953 GCF_029784015.1 Lycium ferocissimum
CAAAATACACCCCGGGCGGGCTACATAATATCATGGATACAGGGAAACGTCGGACCTCTATAGAATACAAGCCGAGAAAGGAGGGGCCCAAAGCCCCCTCCCCGTATGTAACAAGATGGCATAAAAAGCGGTAAAGCTCGGATCAATGGAGCGTCCCATTCCCGGCGAGGGGGGTTTTTCCGGGCGAATCGCCCGGGCCGGCTCACGATCCCGGGCATGAACGCGGCGTCCCGAAAGGACGTGGGTCGAGTAATGTCCGAGTATGTAAGGCATCAATAAAAACTTGTAAGGGGATAAAAAAGGGGGGAATAATAACGAATGGAAATATAGAGTATTGTAAGAAAAAAAGAGGGGCTTTGTACATATGGTGCCTCTTGGGCGGGTTCCTCGGGGCAAGTGGGGGGCGTGGGGCTCGACCCATATATATACATATATACATATATCCATAGTAATCTTCCCAAAAAAACATTTCTTGTTTTTATAAAAAAATAAAACCCAATCATGTCACAGGCGCTGCCCGATCCATTTAGCCACATATGTCCCGCGTCCGGCATCCCGCGTCCGGATGGTATCATGTCATATAATACCAACTGACCGGATACGCGTATATAACGTCTCGTCCTTTTTCCCTATATTCCCCATTTACGCGTCTACGCGCTCTCGGCCCTTTCCCATATACATATACATATATCATGTACATATATCATATACATATATCATATAAGCAGCATGCAGGAGAGCCCAAAGAAAGTCATGTATCTACTCTGGAGTTATCGCAAGCGCTCGTAACCTCCGATTATATTAACAATATCATCGCTTTATCTTCAATTTCGAAGGAACAATTATTATAAGGCGAGACTATCAATGAAGAATAGCATCAAGAGAAACGTAGAATAAGATCATAAATCTCATATGACGTCAATTCATATACTTTGGAATCTTTTAAAAATATAGTCATCATCCATGAATAAAATTGAAAATCAAGAAATAGCTCAACATTCTCGTATCGTCATTGAAATCGTAAACTTGAAACCCTTAAACATGGAATCATCATCATCATATTCATCGTAGGAAAATATTCTCATCTTTGACATCATCGTTGTCATTGTAAAACATATCCATCGTTGTCGTCATAGAAACTTACGGAGTCATAAACCTCCATTTTGGAAAAATACGGACATTTTAGAAAGCATTTATGGGTTATCGAGAAAAGGAATTGTCACACCCTTAATCCGATAGGGTGTGATGGGCACTCGACCCTTATTTAGGGCCGAGCGAACCGATGACTCTCGTAATACTCATAACCAAGGCGGGCCCGCAAAACATGACATAAATACATAATGAAAATTTTTCAAAAGCGAACATGCCTTTCGTCTTTATCAAATCAAATAAAATACGTAATCATATAAAGCCGTAATATAATGCACAATAATACAACGGCTTACGAGCCGCTACAAAACCGACACATACTATACGAACTCCGTTCCGCAAAGTCTCTAACATAGAACAAACTCGTCATAACATAAATACTCGACTCGTTAAAGGCCTCTGAGGAAATGGAGCTCGCCAATCCAGCCTGAACATCTTCTACTACTAGCTTCGGCTCATGGGTGTACACGCGGCATGAAACGTAGCCCCCGAAGAAAGGTCGGTCGATGCATATGACCGAGTATGTAAAGCATGGAATACGTAAAACAAGGTCACAAACGAAGTAAGGGGTACGAAAAGTGAGCATATCAGCCAAAAATAGCAAGGTGCGTACGTTTGAAATACAAATCATACATAAGAGGGCACATAAGACAAATGTGATAGTTAATGCTCAAATGCTTATTCCTGAGTTACAAATCATACATACCAATCTCATGTGTCACGTCCGACCCATAATGGGATTGAGTATCATAAGTAGTTAACCATCATATACGTATGCACATAACGTGTCCCAGCCCTCCAGTGAGGGGCTCGGTGAATGTAATCATCATATCATGCCATGTCATCATATTATCAAATCATCAGATTATCACCTCATCGGATTATCGTATCATCAGATTATCATATCATCAGATTATCATATCAACAGATTATCACATTATCAAATCATCATGTCATCACATCATCATATTGGCATGTCACATACCCTATGCGGCCCGTAATAGGACCCGGCGGACGGAACGTGGTCGCCCCTCCTGCCTCGGGCGCCACAACTCATCATACTTCGGAAGTTTTGCATATCTCCGTATCTCCGTCACACATCATAACATCATATCATATATACGGTACGTGCAGCCAAGAGGGCTCGGCGTACGGACACATCATACTTCGAAAACATATCATATCATATCGAAACTCATCATACTGAAACTCATCATACTTCGGATTGTGCGCACGATAACAACCGGCCCGGACGCGGCGAAGGATGTAACAATAGTAAGCACGCGGACTCGTGGGATCTATGTGCAATGTCATACATATACACAGATTCCATAGAACAATCAAAACAGACTATCATTTAAACCAAGCCAATAGTCATAGTCAAATCCAGTTTCTCCCGAATGTTTCTCGGGAACATATCAAATAGAACTTTAGCCATCATAGTTACGTGTCAAGATTATATACATACAAATCCTCGTTACAAACATTTGAGATAAGTAAGTGATCATACTCGGGGGTCGGGGTGATAAGGATGCTAAATTACGAAGAAAAACACCGAACTATGCAAAGGAAAGTCTCGGGGCCACGGACGGGTATCAAACCAATCGAGCCCGCCTATGAGGTTAGGGGTCATCATACGCTACGGAATCCCCACGGACATATCGAAGCGATCCGAGCCTTCGTGAAAGTTACGGACGTTCGTAGTTTCGGAATCGTTTTAGGAACACAACTCTTTTGAAAACAAAACTTTTATGCAACTTTTAGAATTTAGTCATACAAAAGACATAAGAACCATAACTTGACTACATTAAGGATACGAACATCAAGAGGCCAATAAGAATCATAAACATGCTCGGATCACAAGAATAGAGTTACCTCGGGATTCGTGTCATAACCTACTTTCAACTAAGACATGCCAAAAGAAAGAAACTGAGCTTTACATACTTGTCAACTAAGCTATCCAAACTTACGCCTCCAAATCTACAACAACGTCATTAAGCATCAACCATTAGCCAAGCACCAAAGGATTCAATTCCAAACCATCATTTTATCTACGAAAACCATTTGTTCATCACCCCGAGAACTCAACGCTAAATATTCAACAACAATACCAACAACCACATCAACAATATCAATAAGCAATTATTTAACATTAATAACTCCTTTCTAAATTTGACGGCATTCATTTACATTCAAACATTCAACGACATCAATACTCCGTCAAAAAAACTAACCCAAGATCACTTAACAAAATTCAAAACACGGACAACAACATATTCAAATCAGCCCATCCACCATATAATGAAACCGAAACCTCCAAGTTCAAAGAAACAACACAAAACATTTTCTTCCTTCCGAATTCATGAACTATATTAAAACCCATTACTTCCATAAATTCAATAACTATATAAAATTCCTAACGAACCGCAAACAACTATAACTTCGCTTTGAGTCATTAAACTTTCATTAGCACCATAGAATCCACAACACAACAATCCAAACATACTAAATAAATTTAGTTCTTCACTTCTACATAACATCTCATTCTCACGGCCACACTACACCACACGGCTACAACTTCAACATCATACTTTCATGTATTTCATTTATTACACTTATCACAACATGCACAAATCATCCATGAGAGACATGAAAAATAAGATTGAACCATACCTTTTTCCACCTAGTTCTCCCTCGGCTAGAATTATGTTTCGCAAAAACGAACGCTTTGCTTGCTCCACCAACTAATCCACGTTGTAGAGGACCCTCCAATTAGTAGAAAAGCTGGAAGAAAATAATTTTTCTTGATCAAATGTTGGACATGGATTCGGCTGCCCTTATGGCCGTTTGCTCCTTCTTTGTTTTTCTTCATGTTTCTTGAAATTTCTAGGAGATGAAAATGATGAAGATGACTTAATAAGTCATCCAATATTACCTATATAATTCATACATGTGGACCATGGCCCACAAGTCATGTGCATGGCCACATGGTCACTTTTTTCATGAATTTAAGTTTCCAAAATTTCACTTTTGGCCCCAAATTTTCATGAAACATCTAACTTTTCATAATTCACTTTTAAACCCAAATTCCTTAATATTCCATACCAATAAAATCATAAGCGACTTATGCCTTACAACAAAGTCGGAAAATAGCCTTGTCCATAACTCGTCGCAACCAACTTAAAAATATTCCAACGTACAAAATGCGGGATATAACGGAATCATGCCTTGGAATCATAGACTTCTAACTTTTGAAAACAACGAAGTTATGGAAGCATTTATGAAATCGTAACATAGGAATCATGCCTTTGAAAGAAAGGGACGAGCCTTAACATACCTGTTTAACCTCCTATTGGCTACGCTTATGCGTAGCTCGTAAGTCTACATTTAAGAGGATTTACACTAACTTTAGCTCTTTTATCATACACTTGTTCCAAGTTTCAAATTATCTTGTTCTATATTCTCGTCGAAAATTGGGCGACATCTCCCCCGTTTATATGCCTAGCCAATTCTCAATTCAACAACCAACAACAATAATAACAATAGCAACATCAAAAACATCATTTCCCATATCAAAGTATTCCATAGAACAGCCCATATGGTGTTAGTCCCATATTTCCTCCATAATCATTTTATAACAATTTCGGCTCCTTCTCCGTAAATAAACCGATATTAACACAAATAGAAAGAGATTCATACCTTTCAAATAATAATGCTATATATTTACTCCTCCACCTTTGAACGTAAGCCACCAAGCCTCAATACATAGTTTTGTAGTGAACTATCTGCTGGAGGGATTTGGGT
>NW_026724635.1:0-4534 GCF_029784015.1 Lycium ferocissimum
TTTAAGACATTTATTTGGAATATTTCCCTATATTAAAACTCTTGCGATAGGGGCCTTTATTCATGAAATATGGAAAAACGGAAGAAAGTAATAACAAATTAATAGAAAGTGGAAGAGATGGATTCACTGATCACTTCAAAAAAGATATATGGTCGGTGTTTCCGGTACCAATCAATTTCTAAATGATTTTTTGAACAATTGCGTATTTGGGAGCTACTAATAGTTGAGCTATTTTTATTTTAAACGTTCTGCTTTTTATTTTAGTTGTGTTTAAAATTTAAAAAATAATGAATTAATGGGGGATTATTTAGGGTTATATTTTTGTCTTGAAAAAAAAATTTTTCTTTCTTTTTCAAGAAAATTTTTTTACTTTTCCCAACCAAAAAACGTTTTTACCCTAAAAAAGCGTTTTTTTTTATGACCAAACCCCTCAAAACAAAAAAAAATTTTACCCTAAAAACACCAAACAATCCAACATTTTGATCATTGGAATTTTGGTTTTTTTCAAAAAATGAAATGATTTGGGTTTTCATGAATGCTCTTTGTGTTTGTTAAGGGGAAAACAAAGGAGGAAATTTTTTGCTAAAGGCGGCTCAACCCCCGAGGCCACTAAGGCCATTGCCGGCCCCAAAATATTAGGCTCCAAAATAATTATTGGCAATGTAAACACAGCATTCGTTTTTACGCTAGACTAATGAACATGTGAGCATGTCTTTACATTCTAAAATTTTTTTAAACTAAAAGTTGAATTTAATTGATAGCAATAAATTACTATATTTTGGGTTTAAACCCAAAAGTTTTCCCTTTAAAACTATTTATGTGTCATTACTCATATTTACTTTCAAAAATTGATTTTCTCTTTAAACTGATTTTGTACATTCTTTTAGCTAATTTCTCCATCTTGATATTTTAAATTAATATAGAATAAAAATTTTTTTCAAGAAATTGTATAATCGGGAAAAATAATAGGTGTATAGATAAAAAAATCAAATACTTTTACTTTATTTGGAATTTTGAAGTTGGGTTTAAATAAGTTGTATTTGGTTATACTTTAAAAATATTGGTTTTCAAATGTATTGAAAATGGGAAAAAAAATTAAAACGGGGTTTTAAATGTTTTCCCAATATTTATTTAAATTTTAAAAAAAATAAACCGATTTTCAAATAAAATAAATACAAATTTTGAAAAGTGTAAAATTCTCATAAAAAAATGGGTTAATATACTTTATATATTCTATCGAGCATAAAACATATATTGTATAATTGTTGGGGGTTCGTAATTTTCTCCATTCCTTTATGTAAATAACTCAAAATTGGTCCTTAGTTTTTTCTATCCCTTTTATATTTAAAAATGGTTTTAAAGGTTTTTGTAAGAAAAATTCCATTTACTATTTTCCCCATAAAATAATTTACAAAAAGAGGGAATATTTTTGAAAACCCTCGATTTAACTTAAGCCTTGACTATGATTTTAGACTTGAAAATCATATGAAAATTTAAATTAGAAAATTCTCTACGGTTATCGAATGGGTTTTACCCCCTAGATTAGGGGATTTTTTCTTATAGCCGTATTTAAAAATAAAATCCTCAAATTCATTTACATTTTGGAATTTTGTTGGGGGTTTTATATTTTAATTAGCCGTAATTTGGTTTATGGCCTAATTGGGATCGTATTTGAGGGGGAAGAAAAGGCGTTTTCTTTTTTGGAACATGATTAATTACGGCCCCGGGGCCCAATTTTGGGAATACGGCCGTTTTTTGGGTCGTATTTCCCAACCCCCGAACCAAAAATCCCTATTCCTTTTTTTTTTTTTACAAGTCCTAAACCAAAGCGTCTTTTCCTCACCTCAGAGCACAAGGTAATACAACCTTTAATGGATTAAATCATGTGTTCTTAACCCTTTGGGAAACTTGTTCTTAACCAGGGTTTTCAAAAAAACCCCCGGGTTAAACTTACTTTTGGGATTTTTAATTTTCGGAAAATGTTCAAGACTTGGAGCACATCGATGGGGGCTAACTACCGTTAGGGAACGATGATTCCCCCTACGCCTCATTCATATCATCAAAAATTTGACTCTAGGGTTGTCCCTTTTTCTTGAATAGTTGTAATTATTTTTTGGGGTTATAGTTTCATAATTGCATGGTGATCATTTTGAATATAATAACTGTTAATCATTACACTTTGTATTGACATCCAGAGTCTCACTGTATAATCTTTTATTTGTTAATTTCCCATAATCGAATTGTTATCATGCTATCGTATACCGCTCTCTTTAAAATTGTTTAATGTGCCTTTGTTGTATTTTGGGCCCGGGCCCCCAAGTTTATCTTTGTTTCGGGGCCCAAAGGCAGTTTTTGTGAAATTTTTGGGCCCATCACTTATATTTACTTTGGGTTGAGTCTTCTTAAAGTATTGTTTTCGCTTTCCTTTTAGTTGGGAAACCGTTTATATTCTTTTTTTGTTCTTATACATACCTCAACTAAATGTTATGCCCCTTTATTGTTTGGTCGATAATATTCGGGACGATCCCTAGTGGGACCCCGTATGGGCTTTTGGGGACCCGGTTCCTCGGGTTTCCCCCATTTCTTTGTTAAAAATTATTTAGAGGGCTTCATGATATGTCAGTTAGTCAAATATTAGGAATTTTTATTTTTAGCTTTGTTGCTTTTATTGGGATGTTGGGACTTAAACGAAATTTTTCTTTATATATATATATATATATTTTTTTTGACTTTTTAGAATCATCTTTTAGTTTATTTTATTATTGCATTTTTTGGTACCCGGGGGTTTTTTGGGCCCTAGGGTTTGCTCGATCACTGATTAACACCGAGTGTCGTGTTCGCCCGGTATGGTTCGGAGCGTGACAAAGCTTGATATCGAGCACTTGGTTCAGTGTCTTAGGGAGTTTATGAAAATTGGAGTGGGGGTCGCCCCATATGTGTGAGTCCCCCTATAAAAATTTTAACTAGAAATTCAAAATTTTTTCACTTGTTTCATAGTATTCGTGTAGTTAAAGTTTTGAAAATTTTTCAATCGGGGAATTTCGTATTTTTTCCGAGAAATTTGGCCCTTTCGAAAGAGAAACACGGGAGAGGGAATAACCCTCCCCCCAAAGTTTGGGCGCGGATGTTGGGGCATTCTCTCCTTTTTTTAAACCCCGGGGCCCGCCCCACGAGAAATAGCTCCCGCTCGGTGTTGTTGGGGCGAATAGTTCTGGACTCGGGGTTTTTGGATGAAACCCCCCGGGGGTTTTTGGGTAAAAAAATAAGGACTGCAAAATTTTATTGAGGACTCCAAAAAGTATTTTGGGGGCTTCGAATAAGGGGGACTTGACTTTTTCAAGATGTGGGTATTTGGTATGAACATGGGAATAGTCCGGGGGATGCCCCCTTTTTTTCTTGGGATGAATTTGAAACGCTTTTTAAACCTCCAATTTAAAACCGGGGAAACAAATCATTTTGAGAATCTAAGGCGAAAAGACATGGTCGGGGAATTTATCCGGTTCGTGTCTTTTCCAAACATGCTCCTCCTGGTTCCCTTTAGGGCCCGGGTTTGAAGGTTTGTCGGGGCCCAAAAGTTACATGGATGCCAATCTCCGGGAAAGACAAGATGACTATTTCAAAATCCCAATTGGTAAGAGACTAGTGAAGGAAGAAGCCCCCAAAGCACAGGGTAGGTTAAAAGGGGCAAATCGGGGAATTTCAAACGGGAAGGATCTTAGAGGGGGCCTTGTTTTTGAGAATACCTCTCCTCTCCCTAGTCCCCTCTTGAGGTCCAGTTTTTAAAAAAGGGCCAAAACCGAACGGCGGGGTTTCCAATCCCCCTCCTCCTTCCCTTTTTGGAAAAAAAATTCGTATCCTTCGGGCATGGATGGCTATTTCTTGGTCGCGGCACTTTGCGGGGTTTTCCATCTCAAGATAGTACGAAAGTAATAGTAATGAGTCCCCTAATTGGAGCCCCCTAAAATTCCCGGGCCCCGGGGGTGGGGGCGGGGTCGAAATACGGGCGGTGGTGAACCATCCCCCAAAACCGTCGGGGCTTCCCTTGCCCATGGAATGTTGTCATTGCTAAAATCTTCCCTTGATTTTTTTTCTTTATAAACCCGGGTCACGTTTTATGTAACCCCATATTTTTAAAGTTTGGGATAGCCCGAAAAGTTAATTTTAGACCCAAATTCGGGGGTGGGTTGCTCCTCCCCTTTTTAAACTGAGACCCCATTGTCACCGTTTTGGGTTCAAGACGTCCCTGAAGTTTTAAAAATAAAGCCATGGGAACTACGTAACAATAAATAAAGGATGAATCGATCTGTAAGTTAAGGGGGAAGGGAAACCTTCAACCAAACTGACCCTTATTTGTATAATTAAGGATAAATATCATGTATGAAAAGTTTGGGCTTAAAAGTAAATCAAAAAAAAAGTTTGTCAAAATTTGGGAAAAATTTAAGAATTTTGAAAGAAATTTTGGGTCAAATTTAAAAATATATCTCCTAGTATATCGGAGTTTTGGGGGTTTCAAAAAACCTAAAATAAATTCTTC
>NW_026724636.1:0-4931 GCF_029784015.1 Lycium ferocissimum
AGGGTTTTTCCCCGAGTGTGAAGTTGGGAAGTGATGGGGGTTGGTACGGTGAATATGATCGAATGGAATGGGGGAAAGTGAGAAACTAAAATAAGGGTATAGTTGATCGGGGTCTCTAGGAGAAAGGGGCATATCTTCGGGATTACTTGGGTTGGGTGTGGATTGGGGTTTTTGTTGTTCGGTTTTTTTTATTTCGGAGGGAAGGTGTGATCGCGGGTACGCTTAAAAAAAAAATTCATAAAAAAAACTAAGTGATAGGGCGGTTCGGGGGTTTGTAATAAGCAACTAGTGAAAAAGAAAATTTAAATACCAGAGATGTTAAGGCTTATAGAAGTGGCTTGGGTTGTCCCGGAGTTAGGTAATTTCCAAACACTCCTAGAGGATGAGTTAGTGCGGTTTAAGAAAAAAGAATTAGGGAAAATTTCCCTTTTGCGGGGGCTAGGGGTTATATTATTTAGATGGGGCCCCGTATTCGTGATAGTGTATTATGTTGCAATTAATATTTTTGGATAACGTGGGTGACACTTTTGGATTTTAAAGGGCTTGGGAAAAAGTTTGGGGGGGTGGCAAAAAAGGGTTTGGGGGAATTTTAGAATGGGGGTTTTAGATTTTCAGTGTTACTTGGAAAATTAGAGGGAAAAAGGGTGGTATTGTATGGGGGCTACGGGTTGTGCGTCAAAAAGTTTGGGGTGTATCGGTTTGCGTATCGGGTAAAGGTTGAAAACTTAAAGATTGCAATCGTAGGGTAAAAGTCCTTGGTCCTAAGTTGATAGCTTGGATGGGGTTTTCGCTTGTCACCCCGATTTAACTACGGTGTGATGGGCACGACCCCCACTTTCGGGCCGGCGCCCCGCTAACTCTTATTACCTATAAACTTATAAATCCGATAGAAATGAATACATAAAATTTTTTTTTCCAAAAAACCCAAAATCTGACATCATAAAAAAGACTCGTAACAGGGGGACGTAATAACATTTTTTGGGAACTTTGGGGCCCGTTTTGGAAACCCATTCCCCGCTTTTTGCCAAATTTCCAACCCCCCCGAACAAAACATCGTGGCACCCCTACGACTCGGCGGCACCCCGGGGGACAAGTGGAACCTCCAACCCCCTTTGGACATCTTCTATTTAGCTTGGGTTTCGGAAAATTTTTTGCTTTGGCATGAAACGCGACCCCAAAGAAGGGGGGTCGTTACGGTGTTTTAAAGTATGAAAAGGCATGGACGGTAACATGAAAAAAGACGTAATCATGTGCGGGGTATGGAGATGTAGAGCTATCTAGGTATCTGTACGTATGAGACATATCACGTTAAGGGAGTAATTTGTGCATATGGAACATGTCTTGTAACGTTCGTCGTATGGAACATATCGAAATGTAACCGGGGTACATAGGGACCCATACCTTGAAAAAGGGAGCCTGTTTTTTATGGGGCCCTTTTGGGGCGGATCCCATGCATCCCTTGCCGGTCTATGGTTCATAGCCCCGCAAGTCGGCTCGCCCCATGGCAAAATCGTCGGCTCCCCAAAACCCGGCGTGGGGCATCCGCGTCAGGGATGAAAAACCCGGTGCCCCGGGTGGCAAGGGGTTTGTTTCCCCCCCATTCCCCACATATACATTTTACCCCCGCCCCCCCAAAACCCCGTATCGGTTGGCGTGGGGCCCGGGGCCCGAAAGTCTTTACCCTTCCGGAGTGACAAAAGGTCGGAAACCCCGGGGGGTCGCATTTGGGAAATCATGGCCCCCTTTGCCCCCGGGGGATCGATAATCATGGCGAGACTCCCCCAACGGAGAAAACTTTGGGGGGAAAAACGTAGAACATGTCATTTCGTATTTTATCATATCGTATCAAAAAAAATTTTCATATCATATTTTCGTGTCATGTCATACATATCATGTCATGCCCTTATCATATCGTGTCATAAACATTTTCTCATTTTTAAACACCCTTCTTGTTTTAAAAAAAAATTCGTTCTAGATATAGAAACTTTAAAAAGAATTATAAAACCTCGGTTTGGGAAAGAATAAATATTTTTTTGGAAAAACATTAGGAACTTTTTATGAAGAAACTCATGCCTTGGAATCGAGGTTAATTAAAACAACTATTATTTAGTGGTCGGAAAGATGTCCAAAAAATCTCCTTTGGTTTAAAAATTTCGGAAATCCAAAAGGAGCCATGGGGGGAAATTAGGAAATAATGGGCCCCCCCAAAAAAAATGAGGCGGCGTACAATTACGTATAATACGTTTTAACAACTTATGAGAGTTTTGGGGGGAAACGGTTCTATTCATGCAAGTTCTAGGTGTTTAACAATTCAAATATTCGTAAACTTTAAATTCCCTTCCTTTTTAATGAATATTTGTCAAATTCAAGCTCGGATTTCTGAAAATTTGAGTAGTCCCGAGACACGTATTCAAGCCCCTTTTCATCTAGGACTGCCAAAAAAGGAAGGTGAAGCCTTACCTTCCCTTTTTTCTCCTTTCCTTTTTTTCCCAAAACCAATTTGCAAATCCCCCCAAAATCTCGGTTTTTCCCTTTTTTCCCAAATTAAATTTGAGCCCCAGAAGTTGAAATTCCAAAATAATCATTTTTCTACCGGGAAAATTTTTGACACTTCCTTTAATTTCTCCTCCCCCAAAATTCAACTTGGCCAATTTTAATCCAACAACAACTTGAGAATGAAACTTCGGCCAAAATATCAACCAAAATTTTGATCCAAAAGAACCATCCTTTTACCCGACCTTTGTCATATATTTCAATAACACTTTTCCAATCTTTTTCATTATCCTTCATATCTTAATTGGAAAAAACGACCTTCATTGTTCATCCGCAACCCAAAACAATAACTAGAATATTAAATTAAACATTTTTTCCATATCTATACCTTGGTCCTGAAAAACATAGATTTTCCCTGATTTTCTTTTTTTTCTATACATTACAACAACAACAAAGATTAAGTAAAATTATTCATTTTTTTCCCATCCCCACTATTGGCCCACACATCATACTACCGTTTTATGAATTTCTGTAATTCTACTACCGTCTCCCAAACATCTTTCTACTCTTATCACAAAAACCCAAATACAAAACCTTTAATTAACCCATCACCCAAAATAACCCCAAACTTTAACGCCACACCCCCTTACTTTTTCCATGATTTTCATTCAACTCAACTTCAAAACCCGTCCCCCCCGCCATAAAAGAAAATTCTCCCCTTTTTTCCCAATTTTTCACTTGGCTAAATTGGTAGATCATCCAAATAAATGCTTGGCACTCCAAAATACCCTCCTGTTGTTAAGGACCCTTTTTGGTAGGAAGGGTGAAAAAAAAATTTTTTTTGAACCATTTGCCTCCTCCCAAATTCGGCCAACCATGGGGGGAACCTCTCTTTTCATTTTTTTTTTTTTTTTCTTTGCTCTCTCTTGTTCCTCCACTCTCAAAAAAAAAACCCCCCACATATATATATATATAGCTATATAACTTGAGGGGGACTCCCCCCCCCCCTCTGAAATTTCTTGAATTTTTTTTGGGGAAAAAATACATTTTGTCATCTTATTTTCCATTCTTATCTCTCTTTTTTTTTTTGTACATGATCCATGAGCCTTTCTTTGGGAAATTTCATGAAACCGTTGAAATTCCCGTTTACCCCCCGTTTTCCAATATTACCATTTTGTCCCTAACCTGATTTTTCCACGGCCCTTTTGGAATTTTTCGTTTCCCTTTGCCTCTCACAATAATTCCATCTAATAATATCATAAATAATATCCAAACAACTCGTACATTAAAAAAAATTGGGAAGGGTCCCCCCCCTTTTCCCACGTCGACTCTGAAATTTCCCAAAACGTCAAAATCGGGCTAAAACCCGCTTTTGAAGGGGGGTGAGGGAACTGATCGATTTTGCATGGGGAAAAATTAGGCTTTTTTGTGTTTTCTAGATTCTGGATATTGAATAGATTGAACCACTTTTGCTTTTTCTTTTTTGCCGAATGTTTGAAAAAGGGTGATTGGTCTCGGAAATTTAAAAAGTCAATTCTAGTGACTATTAGTAGTAGGGGGTTTTACATTCATTCAAGTCGGGTTGTTTGATAGTTTCGTTATTTGAGGTACGAGGTTTATCGATTTTATCAAGGTTTCGAGTTGACTTGATGAATTTTTTTTGAACGCAAATTTGGACGGATATCTTGGGTTTTCGTTGGTCCCAAAAGCGGGGGCACAAACGGTTGTGAAGTCCTTAGAGTGATCGATGGTTTTTCCGGTTACCTTAGTAAGGTAATTAGTAGGTATTGGTTTTCGCTACGAATAGGCTAATTGGTTTCGACAGGGTTCAAGACTCAAACTTGGAGATAGTCAAACAAATTTGGGGAGATGGTTTAATGGTATTGCTTGGTTTCGATGAAGGGTTCTTTCAAACAAAAAAAATCATGATCGGATATATGGGCCCTGTCTATGTGTTTCCTTCGGGGTCGGGGCGGCTTAGAAGATGTCAAAGAAAGGTTAGAAGAAATCGGGGAAAATTTTACCCAAGTGGGTTATGTTTTTTTGGCTATCTAGGATTGCGCTATTTGGGGTTTTTATAGGAATTTTAATGCTTCAAGGTTATAGTTTTAGCTACTCGGAAAAATTCAATTAGAGCCAACTCTTATATTTAGGAATCAATTGTGAAATAAAATTGGTAGGAAAATAGGGAATTTTGGGGGGAGCTAAGTTAGAGGAAGTTTTGTTTGATAAGATGAACGGGGTGTTGTCCCTATTTCTATGTTATGACCCCCTTTCATCGTTTGGATAATTGGGACAATTGCGAGAATTAAAACAAGACTATTAAAATTATTTCAATAAGTTGTTTATGGTATTGTTTATGAATATTTTAGTAGGGAAATATTGGAAAATTTGGATAAAAAGGGAAATTCAAAGTGGTTCATGGTAATATTATGGAA
>NW_026724637.1:0-5003 GCF_029784015.1 Lycium ferocissimum
ATATACTTCAAGGTATTTTAAAGGCTATCCTTTCCTTCTTGGCATTTTCATCCTATGATATGAGCTAACAAGCCGAGTAAGCGAGCTCCCATATTACTCTACCTGTAAGCATTAGAGTACTTCACACCCCAATCCCCGATAGAGCGTTTACGGGCACCCGGCCCTTACGCAGCCGAGCGAACCCGTCGGTCCTCGTTATACTCATACCCGCCGGACTCTTAAATCATGACGAAAATGTATGATGAAATCTTTTCAAAAACATTATTCTGTTCTTTCTCAAATCAAGTAAAATTTGTAATCATATGAAATCGCAAAGTAATCGCATGATACGTCGAGAACTATACCGCTACAAGGCCGACGATCGTATACATGACTCCGTCACAAAAGTCTCTAACGTAAGATATGACATCAAAACCTAAGTTGGGACAGGGACCCCAACATACCCATAATGTATGTGACTCACCTCATATGAAATACACTACGCGGCATCACTCCAAATCGAATGGAGTTTACCCCGGCCACCGATAGCCCGGAACATCCTACAACCCAAAACTCTGGATAACTTTCCGCAAAGCAATATGGGGTCGTGGGGCATGAAACACAACACCCCAGCAAAGGATGTAAGTACGAATAATTATGTAGTATGTAAAGCATGATCAATAACATAATGAAAGCATAAGAAATAGCATAAGATGGACGAGTTATGAAATTAAGAGCTAGGTATACCTCTAGCGAATGTTAGATTAAATTTACTTATCCTCTTTCTAATGGGAAACTTCCATTTCATACATTTGTACATATAGTAGTATCATACCCGACCATAGAGGTTCGGTGTCTTACGTACCCGTGCCCATAATAATGCTTGGTGTTATACGTACATGGCCCTATCAAGGCTCAGTGTTATCTTAGATGGCATCCCTAGAATTCACCTTGTCATCATAATAATTATCATTATCATCACGAGAAACATTGTCAACAATATCAAGAAAATCTCGAGGGTCATGATCTTACAGCATTTATAGGAATAGGAGTAGCGTAAATATCTCGTATAGAAGCAAAATGAGGAAAACATTCCTTTAGAAAGAAGGGTTAGCCTTAAATACCTCTTTGTCTCCTTAACTCTATTGACTAGATGGTTCCCATCGAAGCCGACGATTCTACATTTAAGAGAATTCGTGCTAAGATTAGATACTCGATAATATACTCAATCTTAAGCTAAAGCTAATAAAAATTGGGCAGCATTTCCTTTTTTTCTACAACTTCCTCCATATGATATAACAACTCCCAAACATCAATAACAGCATTCATAATATCATAATCAATAACTTCGTCAAGTTCGACATTATCCAATTTGTTACACCCCGTAGTTTCGTACGTGGAAATTTATAAGTGTTGGACGTTCTACGTATGGATATTGGAGCTTCCTTCAATGATATATGATATTATACGAAGTAATCCTATGGTCATGACGGTTTACGTTGATATAATAAGCTATGACGGTTTACAGTGACCCCGACCCGAATTTGAACTAATATAAAAGGGGCTTGCCCCCTCTTTTTCAGCCAAAACCTCTTCCAAATTGTTCCAAAATCCTCTAGAAAGTTCCCCAACTCTCAAACCCAAATTTTAAGTATAAATCAGCTATAATTCCCGAATTCCGGTTCAGGCAACGTATAGTTACGAGTATAGAATCATATAGCGACGCCTGTGGTTCAAGTTTAAGGTGGAAAAAGTGAAGATATAGCAATATTATCGGGGGGAGCAAGGTATGAATCTCCTATTATTAATGTTAATTTTGATTTATTTACGGAGATAAAGCTTGTCAAATAGCCGTATAATAGTTTTGTTGGTGGAAATATGGGATAAACTACATATGGGATGTTTATGGAGTATTTTGGTGTTGAGAATATTATGATTAATGTCAGTATTTATGTCGTTGTTGTTGGTTGCCGAATTACGATTTTGGGCTAGGCATAAATTAGGAGATCTTTGCGAGATTTTCGGCGACATTCTAGAAATGATTTATTTGAAGGACTAAGACAAGCGTATAAAGGTGAGTCTAACAATAGTATAAATTTTGAATATGGATTTACGAGCACAGGAGGACAAGCGTTGAGTAGTTAAAGTAAGGCGACCAAAATGGTATGTTAAGGCTAAACCCTTTCTTTCTAAAGGCATGATTCTTTTGTTATAAACCTTTTGTGCCATTTCCATAATATCCTTGCTTTCACAAATGCTAGAAGTATATGAATCTCATGATCCTTACGATATTATTGAGCTTATTCATAATCTTGAGACTATTCTTCGTGATTGATCTCACCTCATAATACTTGTTCTTTCAAGGTAAGATATAGCGATGACGATTCTATTTTTAATGCTATCTAAGTTCATGATTCTCGAGACTTCCATGACATCGTCGACTTCACCTTAAGATAGTTGATCTTCTAAGGCAGGATATAGTGATAATGGTAATGGTAATGATGATGTTGATTTCAGTTATGTATTTTTATGTATATGTATGTATTTTTATGTATGTATATGTATGTATGCATTGCATCCCACTGATCAGTTGGGTATAACATCGAGTCCCAAAAGGGTCGGGTATGGATAACACTGAGTCCGAAAGAGTAGGGCACGGGATGACAGAGTCCGAAAGGCCGGTCTGGATGACTTTTCGAGTCCCGAAAGGACGGGAGGATATATGTTATGTATGTATAGTAAGTGTATGCGAATGCATATGTATGTATGTTGTGTATGGATGTGAATGGATGTGTATGAAATGTTTTTCACAGCCCAGTAGTTTACATGATAGAGAGATCTTAAGAAGAGTACGAGGTATAATTACTTACTTTATCTTATGTTATCTTCATTCTCGATATCATATTACTATTCATGCCTTACATACTCGCATATTGCTGTCTCGATGTCCCTTCTTGTGGACGCTCGCGTTCGTGCCGCGTGTGTAAATAGACGAGACGAGTGATCTTTCATCGTGGTCGCCTTCGTACCAGGGCAGTTTTTGATTGGTGGTAGCTTCTTCCTGGAGCATTGTTTGTCCGAGGTTGCATATGTTTCTTTTGTGACAAGAGGGTATGCCTGGGGCCCCGTCCCGACTTATATACTTCAAATATGTTCATAGAGGCTTCTGAGGAGCTTCCCGTGTACAACTTAGTCATAGTGTGGCGCAGTAATGTCGCATCACGGGTCTATTGTACATTTACTTATGCATGATATTATGTTCATATTTAGCCTCGATTCATCTTATTGTTTCCATTTGAGACACGAAGGATGTAAGTTATAAGTTGGTTCGGTTCTTGTAAGGTGCGGGTGCCAATCACGCCTTACGAGGCGGGGTGTGACAAGTGGTATCGGAAAACGTTCTTGTCCTAGGGTTGTCTCGCAAGCCGTGTCTCGCAGTCTTGTTTATGGTGTCTTTGGCACCACACTTATAAACAAAACGTGAGGTCGCTACTTTGGGTGAATGATTGGACCCTTCTTTCTCAATCTTAGATCGTGCCATAGAGCTAAATCATAGGATATGATGTCCTAATTCTAACCCCAAATGTTTTGATCATGGATAAGCAGTTGATTATGCCGCTACGAGATAATTGCTGAGAATTGAAGTTGTTCATTCAAAAGGTATGCTTCCTGTTTTATTAATATGGATAGACGTTGATATAAGAACTTGAGCAAGATATTATGGGTATTTGTGATTGCTCTGTGGGGGTTGGATGTGTTTCGAATTTGTGTACGGGAATGAGGTAATAGAATTATGGAAACTACGCTTAAATTTTCACAAATTGAATTGTTTGCTGTTTATAGAAAGAGTAAATGAAAAATATGACCATTAGCCGTTTGGTAAGTCATGATTGAAGGAACAAACTATGAGGCTTTCAAGGAAAAGTTTTAGAATGATTTTAATTTGATTTAAAGGAGGAACTGGAGCGAAAAATGATTAGCGAGCTAAAGGAACTGGAATGAGTTGCATCCGAGATTTGGGGATTGAGACCTATTGGAAATATAAGGGAAAGTTGGCATTAGGAACTCAAATAAGATATTACGATTTATAGATTGGATTACAAGTAAAGAGGTATGACAAAGAAATACTGATATGGAGAAGGAAGTTAATGAGTACGGGAAGTTCCACCCTAGAAATATATATATCTATACGAGATCAAGATGGGTTTGTACTCATAGTGGAATGTTTTGTAGACTTCTAGGTAGATATTATTAAGTGGCAGAGGGGAAAGAGCACCTTAAGAGCAAGGGAAATCAAGGAGCACAAAGTACGAGAAACTGCGGTTATGAATTGGTTAAAGGAAGTTATGTGACCATCGACGATAAGAGCAAGTTTAATAAATTAGTAAGGTTGGCCAAAGGTAGACACTGATGGCATAAGACTGTGTACTTGGAATAGAGATACGATTATAAAAGAAACAGGACAAAAATACGAGGAATAGACATACATACGAGCAAGCTACATATCGTAAAGGAATGAAGGAGTGACGGATGCACTTTATAGGTATTTTATGACGAAGACAAGGATTGACTGAATAAGGTATTGGAGGAATTATGACACCCAACAATGAGGCAATCGAAAAGTAATAGGGAGCTATGAAGCAAGATGAGCTAAGGAAATGCAAGGAGAAGTCATGAAAGTAGACGGAGATAAGATCACAAGAAAAGGATTCAAGGACGTAAGTTATAAGTTGGTTCGCTCGGTTCCTGTAAGGTGCCGGGTGCCAATCACGCCTTACCAAGGGTGGGTGTGACACAATTCCCACCATTCCCTACCTAAATGATTCATGACCATAGCTATGGCATAACACTGTACTAGTTCTCATATACTACTTCTTTAACATCATTTGTATCATTTACAATAAGATTCCACTCATAACATCTCAAGAATCATGATTCATGTCAAACTACTATTCAATAATACCACTATTTTCATATTTGTAACCCATTTTCTACTTTCTTCCATCATACAAGTCTTTCCCAAA
>NW_026724638.1:0-15696 GCF_029784015.1 Lycium ferocissimum
AGTCGGGTTTGGGGCCCTGAAACCCCCGGTTGCCAATTTTTTTTCGGGTACCCTCATGTAATATTTGAACCCAAAAAATGGGTTTACTTGAAATTTTTTTCGTGTTTGGGGCCCCGGTAAGTAACCAGATGTTTCAAGCCTGTTGTCTTTATCGCCGCGTGATATGTCGATGCAGGTTGGATACTCTTTTACTCGTTTGTATGCTATTATCGGCGATGTTGCAAGAAAAAAAAATGCGCGTGTTTATCGGCCCGTAGTAATAAGAATAAGACGTATGACGGGGTGCCCGGTACAAGTGTCGGGTACTCGCCGCGCCCTAGTTGGGTCGGGACATCACCCATCACGGAAATTTCTCTCGCCGCACGCTTAACACAGGACTCGAAGGAACACGTTGCTTTAATGTTGATATACTCGCGCCCACTTTATCGCGTGACCTCCGTCACATAATGCGGGGTAAATTGGAAGCCTTCTGGTTCAACACGCCCTCGTAACACAATTACTATTTTGCCCTCCTTGGTCCTCGCATTCGCCTTTCAATTGTAGAGATATGATTACTTTTCGTCACCGAACTTCCGTGTCCACGATAGCGATGAGCTCACCCTTGATCCCCGTTACTTACAAGTACTCGGTTAACAAGGTCCTTAGATTCTCGCCCCCATTTTACCTTGTTCCTCCTCTTCTCTACTCAGGGGTCTTTCCACGTTCAAAATCACTTATAACTGTATCCCGAGACTACACGTATCACGGCCTATTACTACAATTGTTGTCTCACTCCTTCTTATTTCCTTGTTCCGATTACCCTTTCCTTTCTCATACTCGCTATCATTTTCGTTATTGTATAATCCTTATTCCAAACTTCCCCTACCGAACTTGATAAGCCTTTCCTATTCGTTCTATAGTTCGCTTTTCCGTTTCACACTCGTCGTTAGATTCTAGCGACATAGGTCATATCCTAGCTTTAGCCGTTTTTTTCTCATTAGGCTTTTCTTATTTTCATAACAATCCTCGTTATACTTACATTATATCTTATTCGTGATCAATCCTACGTGATAATACTTCTTAAAACCTCTTTCTCTTTCTTTTTTCATTACTATTGGCACGACCTTCCAAGACATATTACAAATCTATATCTCATTTTCACTTTATTTCTGGGAAAATTTATTTGAGTCTCCTTTCAGAATTGTCACTATCTCAAAACCTGTACACAGAAAATACCAACAATGCCTCACAGGGCCAACACATATATATACATATCATATCATATCACGGCCTTACAGGTCTCCCGCTCAACAACATCATACGACGGTACAAAAATAATAAACGTACCTCATATACCCAACTCAAACGGCACCTGTTACACTTCCTTGTTTACTTTCTCTTTTGATCTTCAACTCGTATTTCAATCGTACTTCGATACCTTACCTGACATGTGTCTTCCATACCTTAACTTATCTGCGTGCTTTATAGCTTCCAATATCGCTGGCCACTTTCTTCTCGTCGAATTGCATTTTACTCACCTTTGAAATCGAAGGTTAGCGAAAAGAAATCTCATTTCCTATAACTTGGCTCAACGGCACGATCTAAGATGTCAAAGAAGAATAACCATCCTAGATGCCCGAAAGTAGCCTCCTGTTTATAAATGTGGCGCGCTTCACACCATAAACGGGACTCTACCGGACACGACTTTGCGGACAACCCCTAGGGACTATTAGCGGCTCGATACCAATTTGTCACACCCTCAATCCGATAGGGTGTGATGGGCACGACCGTTTCCAGGGCCGAGCGAACCCGCTGACACTCGTGACACTCATAATCGTATTGGGCCCTCATAGCGTAGCATAAGTACATAATGAAAGATTTTCGAAAAACAAACTTGCTTTTCATCTTTTTCAAATCAAGTAAGACCTGTAATTGTATAAAACCCGTAAAATAATACATCACAATACATCGGCTTATGGAGCCGCTTACAAAACTGACATACTACATACACGACACTGTCTGCAAAGTCTCTAGCACGGAACATGAATCCATATCATAATGCTCAGACTCGGCAGCACTCCGGAGAAAATGGAGCTCGCCAATCCCGCTGGAACATCTTCCGCTAATATCTTCAACTCATCTGGGTGTACCTGCGCGGCATGAAACGCACCCCCCCCGAAGAAAGGGGTCGGTACGGAATATGTACCGAGTATGTAAACCATGAAATACATAGTAAGCGGGACCATACCGAAGTAAAGACACGGAAAATCATAAAACTTGCCTTTGAAAACGTTTATCATGCATATCAAAATCATATAATCATCCTATATACATATAGCGTGTCCCGCCCTCCAATGAGGGACTCGGTAAGTAAAATCATATCATAATCATGTCATCATATCATCGTACATATATACCGTACCCGGCCCCCCTAGTGAGGGTCTCGGTGAGCAAAATCATATCATAACCATGTATGCATGTCCATATACATATATATACATACCGTACCCGGCCCTCTAGTGAGGGACTCGGTGAATAGGGTGTCCCGGCCCCGCTAGCAAGGGACTCGGTATGCCATCCTGGCCGCCATCCCCATATCATCACATCATCATATCATCACATACCGTACCCGGCCCTTTTCGGGACTCGGTCGTACCCGGCCCTTTCGGGACTCGGTGGATAATCATATCATATCATATACCGTACCCGTCCCTCTAATGAGGGACTCGGTGAACAATGCAAAGGAATGTGCACGAATACGTACCCGGCCCGGGACTCGGTGAAAGACGTCTTGAGTTAGCACGAGCAGACTAGTGACAAACCATATGCATATAAAATCATACTCACAGACTCAATGAAGTAGTCCAAACGGAATGTCATTTGGAAATCAGACCATAGCTATATCAAATATCCTTCGGACGTTATTCGGGAACATAGCACATATCATGAACTTATTAACAAAACCGTAAGGGTCATAGTCATATTCAAGCCATAGGGGTCATAGTCATACGTCAAACCAATCCGAGTTCGCCTCGGAAAGTTACAAACTTTATTCATTTTAGAACTTTCTACGAACAAATCGAAGCGATCCGAGCCTTTCTACGAAAGTTACGGACGTTCGTAGTTTCGGAATCGTTTAGGAAACAAACTCTTTTTGGAAACAAACTTTTATGCATTCTTTGAAATCCATTCATACAAAAGACATGAAGACCATAATTTGGCTACATTAGGAATATGAATATCATGAAACAAATATGGATCATAAACATGCTCGGACCGCAAGAGTAGAATTACCTCGGGGTACGTGTCATAACTTACTTTTCACTAAGACATGCCAAAGAAAGAAGGGTGAAGCTTACATACCTTAGCCGCTTCCTAAGCTAATCCGAATTTACGTCCCGACTTCTCACGATCTACAATAATATCATTAGGCATCAACCATTAGCTATACACTTAAGAATCCAATTCCATTAGTACTTTGTCTACAAAAATTTCAAAGATTCCCCTATAAATTGGACATCCCCGAGAATTTAACTCGGCCAAATCATTATCAACAATACCAACAAACATCATAACAATATCAATAATCAATCCCGACGCATTCTAACATTAGTAACCTTCTTTCACATAATGTGACGACATTTACTTGTATTCAATTCGACCGCATATATTCAAACCAACATAACCAATCATACATTCAATTACTAATCCGAACCCATTGAAACAATATTCGAGAATGCTTTGAATAATTCATACAATATTTCCAACAACCTAAACAAAACTCCAACTCACCCGAAATCACTCCCAAACCCGAGAACAATACTAACACATTTCCTTCTTCCACATTCGTAAACTATGTCAACAATACATGCGTTTACAATTTCATTTTCATAAATTCAAGAAACCATATCAAGATCACATTATCTTCCAATTCAGCCCATACAATTATAACTTCAACTTGGACCATTAAAACTTCATTTTTCATCATAGAATCCACAACACAACATCTCAAACGTACTAAATAAAATTAATTCTTCATCCCTATATACTCTACATATACACGGCCAAACTCACAACAATCATAACTTCAACTTAAACCATTCAATACCTTCATTCTCATCACATAATTCATGACAACCATAACTCAAATACGACGAAAAATCAATTCGCCATAACCTACCAAAAACAGCCTCCTACACGGCCAATCATCAACATGCATGAATTTCATGATTTTCATCCATTTTCGCATACCACAACAAGCACAACCACGCATAACACATAAAAAAAAATGAGATTGAACCTTACCTTTCCCACTTGTTCTTCACTCGGCTAGCTTGATATTTTGCAAGAATAAAGAACTTGCTTGTTCCAACAATCATCCCATGTTAATAAGGACCTTCCATTTAGTAGGAAAACAAGAAGAAAATAATTCCCCATGATCAATTTTCCAAGAACCAAATTCAGCCATGCTTGGCCGAATAGGTCTCTCTCTCTCTTTCTCCATATTTCTTGAACTTTCTAAGGATGAAGAATGATGAAAATGATCCCTTGTCATCCTTTTTTATTTGCATATGCTAATCTTCCATGTGGCCATGGCCCACATCCATGTGGCCGGCCACATGGCAAGTTTTTTATGAATTTTAGTTCTCCAAAAACTTCACTTTTGGCCCCAAATTTTCATGAAATGTCTAACTTTCCATAATTCACTTTCGACCCCAAATTCCTTAATATTCCATACCAATGAAATCATAAGCGACTTATACCTTAAAACGAAGTCGGAAAATAACCTTGTCCATAACTCGTCGCAACCAACTTAAAAAATTTCCGACGTACAAAATGCGAGATATAACATCCTTCCCCCCTTTAGAACATTCATCCTCGAATGTTCAACTAGTCGTATAGGGTCTTAAGGATCTCGAGAGGGGTTTCCTTTACTACCATAACATGCAATCTCATTTACCAATCATATTTCTCTTTCATCTCCTCCTCGGGTTCGCAAGTCATTCCCTTTCTGTTATTATTCCGCCACGGTGCCTTAGCGGAAGCTACGTCTTTAACACGCAACCTTTTTGCCTTACAATTAGTGTAATAAGGTTCGATGCATCTTGAGTTAAGCTCTTCCTTCTTGTCGAATCTGATTACGTCCTTCACGGATGATATCTTCAAGCATATCCATTCGCCAGTCTGGGATTCTAAGTGTCGATACCGATTATCGTCATATGATTTCTGTCATTTCTGAGCTACTAATAGCCGTTCCCTGCTTTAACTATTATCGGCTGATACAATTCTGAAAGAAGTTGGCGTATAAATTCACCCTCCTTTTTGGTGGCCAACTAGTTCTGATCACTTGCTTAAATCGTCTTACAATATTTCTTTACTCATCTTGTCACACTTTCATCACATTGTTTCACGTCATTACCTTACCTCTAATCCAAACTCTTCTATCGTCCCTTTGCTCGGATCTTGCTTTCAACCTTCCTGTCACACGTGATGTTGTAATCTTTACCCGAATGCACGAAGGGGGTCAAATTATTCTAAGAACCGTCTCAACGTAGCTTCACTAATCCTTATGTTTCACTTTATCTTTGCCTCTCTTCTCCTACTACCAGTGTCGGAATACATTTTTGGTTCAACCATAAGTATACCCTGTTCGTTCTCAGTACTAGTTCCACCTCGGTGATTTATCTCAAACCATCCTAACATCTTTCCTTAATGCACCCAGAGTATTATCACCGTATTGTCGTTACCGACTCTAAACTTTTCTCGTTAAGCATTTGCTTGGTCTCACCTCCAGTGTGTAAATATTCATAGGTAACATGACTGCCCTTGCACGACCTGCATATTTAATCTTAGTCACGATCGTTCCTTTTCCTGCTTCGTACTATTCCACATCCTACTCCCGTGCTCGCATTTTCTAGGAGTCTACCTTGTCATACTCCTTTTCCCTGCCTCTCCTACTTTCTACCATCGAAAATTTTCTACTGTTAGCAACCGCTCTATTGCCTACATCTTAACCTCTGGTCCCGTATAGCCGTATTACCTTTCACAATATCTCCGTAAGCTACTCGTTACTTTCCTTTGTCGTATTCTCTCTTTAAGTCTCCATCTCCTAATATCATGTTATTCCGGATACTTACAATTAATTCTCAGCGCCATCTCGATCATTACCCTGACTTCGATCCCTTCTTGTTGGCTTTTCGATCTCCCTAGCTTGTCTCAGCAAAGAACTTTACCTGCAGCCCAAGCATTCGTATCCAGGACATTGTAGCGTCAATTGTCTTCATCTTACACTTGTATCTCTCTCCCTCGCTTCCCCCCTTTTGGGGTGTACTTATACTATCGCCCAATTCTACTTTGCCCTAAATCCGTATTTCCAATCTCAATTAAGCGGTACTTTTATCCCGACATTTTAATTCCCTTGCCGTTCATTTCCTCACTTTCTTTCCTTTTCAAATATCGTTGTATTAGCACTTTCTAAGCTTAACTTGTAGTGAAAACAACATCGGCTTGCCTTGTAACATTTGCACTCTTTATATATTTTTCCACTTGAACCTCGTTACTCTGTCTGATTAATGCCTTCCATATACCGCCACGTTGATTACCAGTATACATATATCCGTTGATCTAACCACGTACAGGATATCCCGTGCGTACCTACGTACACATATAGTCCCTACTATCTTGCTTACAAGATATCTCTATACACTATTCCGACTCACCCTAATCACTAGAGCGTGTGCACTTTCTTCCTCTTTATCGGTCCTAATTCGCCCGTTAAATGTGAATTTTTAGGGTTTCTGTCCACTCCTCAGACTCTTAATTTGTCTTTAAGTCATTCTAACTCCTCATTTACTTCTTGCGTCTGAATTTGTAGAACTTTCAGAAACTTCCTAGGGGGTCACCCATCCCAGAATTTCTCTCGCTTCAGCACGCTTAACTTTGGGACTCCGATGAAAGACGTTGCTTTAATGTTGATATACTCGCGCCCACTTTATCGCATGACCTCCGTCACATAATCTGGGGTAAATTGAAGCCTTTACAGATTTCAACACGCCCTCGTAACACAATTACTATTTTGCCCTCCTTTGGTCCTCAGTATTCGCCTTTCACCTGTAGATATGATTACTTTTCGTCCTGAACTTCCAGGTCCCTGATGGCGATGAGCTCACCTTGATCACCGTTACTTACAAGTACTCGGTTGGCGGTCCTTGGATTTCTGCCCCCATTTTACCTTGTTCCTCCTCTTCTCTATAACCGGGTCTTTCACATTCCCGTCACTTATAGTACTCGTATCCTTGACTACACATATCATGGCCTATTACTACACTGTTGTCTCGCTCCCTTCTTATTTCCTTGTTCCGATTACCCTTTCCTTTCTCATACTCGCTATCATTTTCGTTATTATATAATCCTTATTCCAAACTTTTCCTACAGAACTTGACAAGCCTTTCTTGTTCGTTCAGTAGTTCGCTTTTCCTTTTCACACTTCGTCGTTAGATTCTAGCGACATAGATCATATCGTAGCTTTAGCCACTTTCTCATTAGGCTTTTCTTATTTTCATAACAATCCTCGTTATACTTACATTATATCTTATTCGTGATCAATCCTATGTGATAATACTTCTTAAACCTCTTCCCTTTCTTTTTTTTCCATTACTATTGGCACGACCTTCCAAGACATATTACAAATCTATATCTCATTTTCACTTTATTTCTGGGAAAATTTCGGCAGAGTCTCCTCTGTAACTGTCACTATCTCAAAACCTGTACACAGGAAATACCAACAATGCCTCACAGGGCCAACATATATATATGCATATCATATCATATCACGGCCTCACAGGGCTCCCAACATCATCGACAGTACAAAAATAATAAACGTACCTCATATACCCAACTCAAACGGCACCTGTTACACTTCCTTGTTTACTTTCTCTTTTGATCTTCAACTCGTATTTCAATCGTACTTCGATATCTTACCTGACATGTGTCTTCCATACCTTAACTTATCTGCGTGCTTTATAGCTTCCAATATCGCTGGCCACTTTCTTCTGTCGACGGCATTTTTCTGCTGAAATCGAAGGTTAGCGAAAGAAATCTCATTTCCTATAACTTGGCTCTACGGCACGATCTAAGATGTCAAAGAAGAATAACCATCCTAGATGCCCCGTAGCCTCCTACTTATAAATGTGGCGCTTCACAACATAAACAGGACTCTACCGGACACGACTTTGCAGACAACCCCTAGGACGAACTGCTCTGATACCAATTTGTCACACCCTTAGTCCGATAGGGTGTGATGGGCACCCGACCCTTACCTAGGGCCGAGCGAACCCGCTGACACTCGTGACACTCATAATCATATTGGGCCCTCATAGCATAACATAAGTACATAATGAAAGATTTTCAGAAAACAAACTTGCTTTTCATCTTTTTCAAATCAAGTAAGAATCCGTAATCATATAAAACCCGTAAAATAATACATCACAATACATCGGCTTATGGAGCCGCTTAATAAAAGCGACATAAACATACACGACCTTTTCGCAAAGTCTCTAGCACGGAACATAAATCCATATCATAATGCTCGGACTCGTGCAAAGACTCGGAGAAAATGGAGCTCGCCAATCTCCGCCGGAACATCTTCCGCTAATATCTTCAACTCATCCGGGTGTACCGCGCGGCATGAAACGCAGCCCCCGAAGAAAGGGGGTCAGTACGGAATATGTACATAGTATGTAAAGCATGAAACATAGTAAGCGGGATCATACTGAAGTAAAGAGTACGGAAAATCATAAAACTTGCCTTTGAAAACGTTTATCATGCATATCAAAATCATATAGTCATCCTATATACATATAGCGTGTCCCGGCCCTCCAATGAGGGACTCGGTAGGTAAAATCATATCATAATCATGTCATCATATCATCGTACATATATACCGTACCCGGCCCTCTAGTGAGGGACTCGGTGAGCAAAATCATATCATAACCATGTATGCATGTACATATACATATATATACATACCGTACCCCGGCACTCCAGCGAGGGACTCGGCGAAATAAGCGTGTCCCCCCGCTAGCAAGTGGACTCGGTATGCCATCCCGGCCGCCATCCCCATATCATCACATCATCATATCATCACATACTGTACCCGGCCCTTTTCGGGACTCGGTCATACCCGGCCCTTTCGGGACTCGGTGAGTAATCATATCATATCATATACCGTACCCGGCCCTCTAATGAGGGACTCGGTGAACAATGCAAAGGAATGTGCACGAATACGTACCCGGCCTTGGACTCGGTGAAAGACTGTTATATCCCGTATTTTGAGTAACGGGACAACTAGAGTGAATTATGAGAAGTTAGGGATAAAGCTCTCCCGAGAGACTTCTGTGTGTCTTAAAGACTTGAGTTGTGTATGATTTTAGTGTCATGTAAATGCTAAGGAAGCATTTGGAGGCAATTTCCATTTTTTAGTAAGTGTGCTAATTTTGGAAAACTGGAAATAATTTTTGGTTTAAAGAAATAAGGTAAGGATTGATCTTAATTAGCACATGAGTTTGTTTATGGAAGAATATTAGTGTGGAAGTGTCGAGGAAGGCTAAGGGCAAAATGGGAATTTTGGAGATTAGTTTCGGGAATTTTAAAATGTGACCAATAAGTCATTGGGCTCAAAAAAATGATGAAAATTTTAGCTCCAAGTGCATGTGGTGGCCGGCCACATGGCCAAGCCCACCCAAGAAAATAAATATTTTCCATGTGCTAAATTGATTATAAAGGGATCATTTATCCCTTAGAAACTTCATGAAATAAGAAGAGCAAGACAAAGAAAATCAAGAACAAAACAAAAGAGGGCATTCGGCCCCTATGTTCCCACAAATCACTTTCAAAAATCTTGTCCCAAAAATTATTTCCTTGTTATATTCCTACTAATTCAAGGTCCCCACAACTTGGTGCAATTGTTTTGGAAGATTGAGCATTAGTTTCATCAATCTCACACTTTGGACGAAGTGAAAGAAGATAGAAGAAAAAGGTAAGAATTAATCTTGTTATTATGTATGAAGGTTGGTTTGTGTTGTAGTGTATAGAAAATTTAAAATCTGAAAACATGAAAGTTTGCAAAGTGGGTATGGAATATGGTGCATGGATACGTATACATATATAAATTGTATGCTTATGGTGGATTGAATTTATGTTGTATTCTAGTTGTGTGTAGGGTGGAATTTATATTGAGAATGAAAGTGGAACGAATTTGGTTCAATTTGGAAATGTATAGGTTGGCCGTGTGATATAGGGAATGGAATGGGGACGAATTAAATTTTTATTTAACATGTTAGTTGTGTCGTTATGACATTTATGACGTAAGTGAAGTCTTAAACGATTCGAAATAGCGTTGAAATGGTATGTATGTCATTATGGGAAATTATGTGATTTTTGCATGAATTTATATAAATATGCAAGTGAGGCTCTAAATGTGAATTATGATTGTTGTTGACGAATTTGGGAAGCGAGAATGTGTTATGAACGTTTATATGGAAGAATGGAGGTTTTAAATAAATTATGACTTCGGTGAGAATTTTGTATGTTTTGCAAATATTTTGTATAATGATATGGAATGCTTTTGAATGATGTTGGAATGATTTTGATTAGTAAATGAGTATGAAAACATCGACATTGATTTGAAAATGCAAGTTAGATTGGGAGTGTTGTGTTATTTGGAAAATAAGACTATTTACGCTAGAATGCGTTTCTAGTCGATGGTTAATGTTAATTATGTTATTATTGGGTTGGTTGTTGTTGTTTTGGCCAAGTTTGAATTTCGGGGATGTCGTATGTGTAGGGGAGATGCTGCCCAAATTTTTATAGACAAGTATTGGTTGAAATTGAAATTTCAAAGCCTTATGATTAACATTTGGTAATTGTGACCAAATTGTAGATTTTGGCGAACTTGAGCCCTGATTTTGGAGACGTGTAGGAAGCAGAAAAGGTATGTAAAGTCCTTCCTTTTCTTCTTATGGCATGTCTTAGCTATATTAGGCTGGAGTCCGAGCCTCGGGAAAGGTTCTGTGCATCGAAATTTGAGTTTAATTCTGGTTACTATTCACTCAGCATAATTGAATTACTTTCTTTGCATTTTGTTGGACAAATGTTTAAACTTCCATAACTTTACCAAACGAACCCGGATTGCTTTGAAACTTTCACAGATGCTCCCATAGGGTCTAATACTCGTAAAATTCTGTACGCCACCTCGACTTGACCCGAGGTGGGCCCGCTATTTCCGAATCTGCCCCTATTGTGTTACTAATTTGTTTTGAGCAATACTTAAAGGAAACCTGTAGCTGCTCCCTCAACAAGTAAACGATTGGTGTTTTCATTATTCCTCGAGCCTCACGGTATAGCTTGAAGCATAAGATGGTCCTAGAAAGATTATTGTGATATAACCCATTGTGATATCCGTAAGATATACCTATGATTATCGTGCGAATTCTCTTATATGATTTGGTAGTTGAGTTGTTCTAATTATTTCATCGAATCCATGATATATTTCGACATACCGAATCGGGCCCTAAAAGTTGTCGCGGCGATCCGTCGGACATCCAAACGGCTCATACTACGATTATTGCCTTTCTCTCTCTTAAGTGACTCAACACTTGCGCTAACTGATGAGACGTAATTTGGGATAATTCTGCTCCTTAGTTTGGAATTTGGTATGATTCATAGGCTCTCTCGGATACGAACGGTCCGATACAAATATTCTGATATAAATACTCCGACACGAGTAGCCCGATATGAACGTTCGATACAAGTATTCTGATCTGATCATTCTGATATAAACACTTCCAACCCGTATAAGTATGTCGATATGCATAATTTGAGATAGGTACCCCGATATAAGCGATCCGCCGTGAATATTCGATATGGATACGCGGTTCGAAATAAGAAATCTGTTATAAATAACCTAATGTAAATATTTGGTAAAGGTACTTTTACTATAAGTAGTATGATATCAGTACCTTGATGTAAGTATTCTGACATAATTAACCTGATATAAACATTCCGAAAGGTATAGGATATGATGGTTATTTGTTGATGATTATTCGTCACTTGAACACGAATTGGTTTGCTGAGTTCCCAGGGTATTAAGAAATGAATTGTATATGTGTGATGTGAGGATTTGTGTGTATGTCTGACCGGGCTCGGTGTGCCGTGGTATCTGTCCGCCTCCGGGTGCCGTATAGGTGTGATGATGTCATGATGTGTGATAGAATATTGGTTGTCTATCCGTCCTGATACGATATCTGAAATAATTGTAAAAGTTTCTATACCAAAATGTCTTTGACTACCGAAGTTTGTTCCACTATGTCTGATACAAATGTAAGATTCCAAAAGTTCCGTTTGATTTGGTTCGTACTAATATTTGAAAACGCGTTCTGGGAGCTACTCGATGGTCCGAGGGTCCAGGGACAAAAACGCGTTTCGGAGCTGCTCGATAGTCCGAGGGTCCCAAAGACAAAAAAAACGCGCTCCGGAGTCGCTCGATAGTCCGAGGGTCCTGTGGGCAATACGCGATCCGGGAGCCGGTCGACGCTCGAGGGTCCCAGAACCGCTACGCTTAACGTTCGTTCGATATGCCGTTTGATATGACAGGCCACCGCGTCCGGATAAATAAGTATTTTGAAATTTCATATATTCGTGTGACTTGCGCTCGACATTCGTTCGTCCCACACAATCCGTGTCCGTCGATATGATTTGTGTCCGAAAGGGGAGCATTCTGGCGCCCTGTGTTTTCGATTCTCCTTCTAACATATAACATAGGAATACGATACTTGTGTCTGAGAAGTAAGTAATTTAATACATGACTTTGGTATACACGGTTCGTGTCCGATAAACAAGTATTTTGGTATTCTGGATAGTGTACTTACTACTTATACTGTTTGTTACGATTATGATTCTGTTTTCTGTATTTTATGCCTTCTATATCCCCGATCCTGTGTCTACGATTCGTCCGTTGATCCTCTCGTACCTACCATTACGATTAAATTTTGTCCGTCGCGTCCCGCACTTCGAGTCCGATTATGGTCCCGTTTCGACATATTTCTATGCCTACGCATGCTTTTGATTTCGCACTATTTATGATCCGAAAGTAAGCGTTTTGATACTCCGGATAAGGTACGTATTTTCGTACTTCCTCGACTCCGACCACGATTCCGTAGATTAATCTTCCGCACCCCCGATCATGATAAGGCTCTCCGTCCGATATACTTCGCACGCCCTCGATTTCGATTATGATTTGTTAGCCGTATTCACGTACATTTGGATTGGTTTATGATTTATTACAAAAGATTTCCGTTTTGCATACTCAGTACATATTCCGTACTGACCCCCCCCCCCGTTCTTCGGGGTTGCGTTTCATGCCACGCAGTACTCCGCAACCGAGCCGAGATTATTATAAAAGATGTTCCAGCAAAGATGGTAAGCTCCATTCTCCGTAGGTCGCAAGCGTAGTTTGTTTGTTATGAGTTCCGGGAGTTATGTTAGAGACTTTGCGAGACAGCGTCGTGGGTGTGTTTGTCGCTGGTATGCGGTTCCGTGCCGATATGTCAGTCCGTATTTATGTAATGAAATTTTGTATGATTACGAGTTTGTTTGATTCGGAGGCTACGAAAAAAAAAAAAAATTCTGACGCATTTGCTATGTATTTTATTTTATTTGATTTAAATAGTTTGACAGGATCTTATGTGTGTGGCAAGAGTCCGAGGGTTCGCTCAGCCCTAAATAAGGGTCGGGTGCCCATCACGTCCCTTGAAAATTGGGGCGTGACAAAGACGTCTTGAGTTAGCACGAGCAGAGTAGTGACAAACCATATGCATATAAAATCATACTCACAGACTCAATGAAGTAGTCCAAACGGAATGTCATTTGGAAATCGCACCATAGCTATATCAAATATCCTTCGGACGTTATTCGGGAACATAGCACATATCGTGAACTTATTAACAAAACCATAAGGGTCATAGTCATATTCAAGCCATAGGGGTCATAGTCATACGTCAAACCAATTCGAGTTCGCCTCGGAAAGTTACAAACTTTATTCATTTTAGAACTTTCTACGAACAAATCGAAGCGATCCGAGCCTTTCTGCGAAAGTTACGGATGTTCGTAGTTTCGGAATCGTTTAGGAAACAAGCTCTTTTTGGAAACAAACTTTTATGCATTCTTTGAAATCCATTCATACGAAAGACATAAAGACCATAATTTGGCTACATTAGGAATATGAATATCATGAAACAAATATGGATCATAAACATGCTCGGACCGCAAGAGTAGAATGTCACGACCCGACTGGGGGCCGCGACGGGCACCCGGTGCTACCCCACCCGGGCACCCCTTCGCATACATTTACATAACATCTAGGTGAGCCATAATCATTTCATGCATTCTAATCATACACCATAATAGTCCTATTGGACGACAATCATCATATATCATATCACGGGCGTCTGTGCCACAACATCGTACATGGGCCGACGAGGCCAGCAAGATGATATACAAAAAAAATATAGGCCGACAAGGCCAAACACGTCTATCCCCATACACGTGACTACGAGCCTCTAAGAATATGACATATCATATGAGCGGGACAGGACCCCGCTATACCCATAATTATGTACACAAAAGAATAAGTACCAAAAGCTACGGCTCCGAAGAAATGGAGCTCGTTGTGCGACTCTCGAATAAGCTATGGTCGGGTCAAGTCTCCTCGCGCACCGCGGGCATGACAGCATCCACAAACAAAAGGACGTCGTACGAAGAATGTGCTGAGTATGTAAAGCATGATCAACATCAATATAGGACCATAGTAGACCACATATGCAGCAACATAGAAGGGAAGACGACAATACCATCATCATGACACTTACTTGCTTTCCATAGGGACTTTCCTTTTTTTTTTCATATATATTTGTACACGCATGTCTTCATCCATAGTCCATAATAGTACTGCACTACCATAATTGTGCTCATAATCGTGTTCATATACATAGTCTTATCACATTCATATTCAGATTATATACATAGTCTTATCACATTCATATTCAGATTATATACATAGTTACATCATATACATAACACTGTAGCAGTACTGTAGCAGTCACTGTTCATCCGCGGAAATTATTTCGAGACCTAAAACTTTTATACACCGATCTCTTTATTTGCATACCGGATATGTCCAAAACTCCATACGGTCCGTATAACTTATTCAACATCCTAAACTTTTCCTTATTCCAAATTTACCCTTAACACTCCATACCAATGAAAAGATGAATATGCAACTCAGGTATTAAAACAAAAACAAAAATCGGAAATTAAAAGTCTTATCAACAACTTGTCGCAATCCAACTTAAATTTTCAAGTACAAAATCGGGGTATAACATTTAACTTCACTAAATGATAAATCCCTTTCGTGATCTCTTTTGCCTTTAGATAGGGAAAAAAACCTACCTTTTTGGGGTCGATTTCCTTTCCATTCCAAAAGGTTCTCCAACGGAAAAGGGCCATTTTCATTCTACAAACAACGTTGGGTAATGGCCAACCCCTCCTCCCTAATGACATCAAAAACTCCATCTAGTTCTCAAAATTTCGTACAACGGTCACTATCACAACCACAATCCTATATACTCGGGTGCTAGTCGGGTTCACCCAAAATGAGACACC
>NW_026724639.1:0-5104 GCF_029784015.1 Lycium ferocissimum
ATGACTTGATCACATGACTCAAGTCATGGGTTAGACTCCAAGCCATGGCATGGCCAACCCTACTACTCTTGGGCCTCGATTCATGATTTTCATTTCTTTTTTTGTAAACCCAACTAATGATGGATCACTCTTAAATTCAGGAACTAATTTACAAAGTTCCAATTTTGCCCTTAACCTTCCTCGATATTTCGCATCAATATTTCCTTAAACATCACGTACACGTAGTGTAAGATCAATTAAGGCCTTATTTCTTACCATTAGAATTATTTCTAATTTTCCGAATACGCACAAAATGCGAGGTATAACAACGTTCCTCGGCATTATCGCATTATATATGTATCGGGCCGTACGTTCCTCGGCATTGTCGTATTGTTTATGGATCGAGACGTACGTTCCTCGGAGTTCGGTTAATGTCGGCTCATATGATGTGTTTGATTTTCCGTATGTATGAGACGAAAATGTTTTCAAAAAAAAGCGAAGCATTTTGGCATTCGATTATCATATTTGTCTTTTTATCTCTTATGTATGATTTGTATGTCGAACCACAGCTTAACTTTGGTAATCGGCTATTATTATGCGTTACGCCCGCTTATTCGGTTATGACCTTCGTTCTTGTGCGCATATGCTTTACATGCTCGTTACATATTCCGTGCGACCCCTTTCTTCGGGAAATTTGCATTTCATGCGTCTTGCTTGTACCCGTAGATAGTGGAGGTGATGTTGGCGGAAGATGTTCCGGTACCCGAGGCTGGCGAGCTCCATTTCCTCGGTCTTTCTTTAAGTCGAGTGCTTTTTGTGGTGTGCGAAGTTATGGTAGAGACTTTGCGGACGGAGGTGTCGTGTAATATGTCGATTTTGTGGCGGTATGTAAATAGATGTATTATTATACATTATGCTACGAACTTCATATGTTTACAGATTTCATGCGGTACTAGTTTTATTTGGTTTCATAAAGATGAAAGGCATGTCTGTTTTCGAAAAAAAAAATTCATTGTGTAGTTGTGATATGATTTGAGGGCCTAGCATGTTCATGAGTATTGTGAGAGTCGGCCAGGTTAGAAAGGCCCTAGGTAAGGGTCGAGTGCCCGTCCATCTATGGGTAATTAGGGTGTGACAGAAGCAAAATAGAGTTTTATTATACTCTTGAAATTCAGCATTTCAGCAAGTTATGGTTGAAAGAGTGGGCTGGTTCTAACATTAATTAAGATAAGTTCTACCTCCTATTTATGTTATTGAGTTGGATTAAAGGTTTAACATGGTGTATAAGTGCAAGAAACGTTGATATACAAGTGATATATGGTTATTGTAAATTGAGAAATTTGTTTTATGATGGTATTTTGGGGTTGTTTGGTATGATTTTAGGGGCTGTATGTTGTTGTTATCGATATTTTTGTGATTATTTTGGGTTGTTGTTGAGTTGGGACGGAGTAAGAAAAATTGGGAAAATGCTGCCGGATTTTCGTTAGATTGTTCGTTAGCTTACAATGAGTAGTAAAGGATGACTTTCATCTAACTGTGGCATAATTATTGCCTTGTTATAGATTAATATATTAGGTCGTAGATATTGGACATACGACAGCGACAAGGTATGTAAAAGCTATCACTTCTTTCTTTTTGGCATGAATTACATAAAACGAGCGAACGATGAGGTTGGTCGTTTCACCACTCCCGACCATGGCAAGGCTCGGTGATTATACATAAGCCTGCCAAGGCTGGGTGGTGTGCGCGCAATAAATGTCATACCTTTTATATCCGCATTTTAGTGCGATCGGATAATTCAAGACTATCAGCGGGAAGACGATAAAGCGAGGCCACATCTTATTTTGTATGGCATATGAGTGGTTTATAAAGAATTTAGAAGCAGAAATCTTAAGAAAGGTCAAGGGTATAAAAGGAAAATTCGCAATATGACTCGTGGAAATATGGAGGAAGGCTAAGGGTAAATTTGGAATTTTGGAAAAAATTTATTTTTCATGGGTTGCAAGAGAAAGAGGATTGGGCTTAGAATTAATGAATTAGTTGGGCCAAGTGGTCATCCAAGTGGTGTGGGCTTAAGCCCACATAAAAGCCAATGAATAAGCAAAGAGGCTAAGTCTTCATGAATTGTCATAATTTCTCTAGAAATTTCAAGAGCCAAAGAACAAGAAAAAGGAGGAGAAAAGGAAGTGGCCAATTCGGCCTTGAAGAAAAAGAGAGAAACCGTGGGAAAAAAAAAAGAGAAAAAAAGAGGAGAATTTCCAACTTGTTCCTCCTAGCCAAACGTTCCATTGAAGGGTCTTTAACAAAGTGGAGTTGTTATTGGAACAAGAAAAACATATATTCATATAAGTTGGAAGTCCTAGCTACTTGGAGAATCAGGAAGAAGGTAAGGTTTAATTCCTCTTTTATATGTTATGAGTGTTTATGCATGTTGTGGTGCATGAAAAATGGATGAAATTTATGTGAAGGAGGTGTAGGTGTGTGTGGCCGTGACCTACAAGGGTAGGCCGTGTGTGTGTGTATGTGTGTGTGTTGTGTTATGTTGTGTGTTAGGTGTTGTTATTATGTGGAAACTATGGAATTTCATGAAAAATATGCATGAGGTGTAGCCGTCCATGTGTGTGTATGTAGAAGTTATATTTGTAACCATTTTATTTAGTGTTTGGTTGTTGTTGTTGTGAACGCTACGCGGATGATGGAGGTTGAATGATGTTGATAAGGTTGTGGCCGTGTGGTGGTGGTATGGAGTGAAGGAAATCGAACTAACTTTTACTTAGTGTATTGGTTGTGTATAGAGTCAATAATGCTAATCAAGTTAATGATCTTAGAGAAAATGATGATAGTTGGAGACTTGTGATTGAAGTTATGTAAATCGAATGTTATGTTCTTATATGTATGGAAGACAATGATATTGGCATGGTGTTGTTGAAATACATACTATAAGGTCGTTATTGTTTTTATTGAAGTCGGAAGATTTTTGAAAAGTAGTAAATTGAGATCATACATCTTGAATGGAATATGTGAATTGTTAGTATGAATATTGGTATTGTTGATAGTTTGGCCGGGTTTGAATTCCCGGATTGTGATTGATAAAATTTGGCTATATTGAATGTTGAGGATGGTATATTTACAAAGGAAGTCTTTAAAAATTTCGGTAGCCAAGTGTGTCCTAAGAATTCAACTCTACGAACCTAATAAGAGTTTTGGTAAACATGACCAATTTACGGATTTCGCTTCGAGTTGCGACGCGAATTCGAAATAATGAAAGAAGCGAAGAGGTATGTAAGGTTTTCCCTTCCTTTCTTGGCATGTCTTAGACGTATGGCTTGATTTCGCGCCTCGGGGACCTCCTAACTCTGAAATCCGAGATTGAAAATAGTCACTATTCATTCAGTAAGATTGAACTAAAAGTGCTTGAATTGTGAAAGAAGTGTCTAAATATTCTAGAACGTGCAAGGATAAGACCCGATACCCTAAGGCCTTCATAAGTAACGTCATGACACGTATATGTAAGTTAGTGCAGCCACCTCATTTGACTCGGGGTGGGGCCCTTTTCTCGGATTTTTCTTTAGTGCTTTGCTTATTAAACGATAAGTGTTGTAACTACTTTAATGAGAATATTTCTACGATGATAACAATAACAGAATCAGAGCGCTATATAAACGCTGATAAATATGCCTGATATGAGTATAAGTACATGATAGCAGAATCAGAGCGCTATAGACGCTGGTATACATATATAACATAAGTATATGCACGTGACAAAAGGAATCAGAGCGCTATAGACGCTGATATATGTTTATGAGATGAGTATATATATATGATGAAAGAGCCAGGGCGCTATAGACGCCGATATTTATACATGAAGTATGCATATATTCTTTGAGAAGATGGGGATAAGGGCGAGGCGTTATAAACGCATATCCACCTGATCGATTGGCATTACATGACATGATATCGTCCGGACGCGGGATGCCGGACGCGGGATATATACATGGTTAAATGGATCGACTGCCAGGCGCACCTGCCGGCAATCGACATGTTATATTTTATATATATATAGAAAGAAATGTTTTCAAAAAGCTTAGCAATATGATATATTCTATCTTTATGTATATATGTATATGTATGAGTAGGGAAGCTAAGAAAGCACGGCATCTGCCCAAGGGCACTTATATGGACAGGTCATGTTTCTATCCCAGGACTTACGTTGTAATTCTTTTATGTCGTTATACATGGTTTATGTTTTCGCATATTACTATTCATGCCTTACATACTCGGTACACTATTCGTACTGACGTCCCTTCTTGTGGACGCTGCGTTTCGTACGCGGTGGGCGAGACGAGCGGTTGGACCCTTAAGCCTCTACACGGCCACGTGCACAGCCGGCGCTCCGGTTGTTCGAACTCGTTCCGTAGTGCTCTTTTGTGTATATTTTCGAGCACGAAAATGCTAAGCCCTTTCTATGTGTGAGTGTATTGTGTCTGAGGCTGGTAAGGATATATCGTCGGTTATGTCACACCCCAACCTTCGTCGGTGTGACGGGCACCGACTCTCCATCGGTCAGCGAACCCTTAAACGTCAACTCGAAATTTTTTTAAAAACAAGAATTGAAAATTGCCAGTAAATACCAAAATCGACACGTAGCTTGAGGGGATCTCAAAACATGATATTATACTACGACATAAAAACAAAGGCGAGCCAAAAAAGGGCCTCCCCCATTTCTACAACAAAATAATGGCCGACTGGCCCCGTGTCCGGCTCCCACCCGGGTTCCGGGAAAAAAAAAGTATGACCCCAAATATAACCCAAAATTATACCCAAAAAGGGGGCGGGCCCCCGGGCCCAAAAGAAAGGGGCCCGGCTCTCTCGGCCTTTACGGGGCCGGGGCCCGGGGCGCGTTTGAACTGCGGGCATGAACCGGAAGAAAGGGGGGCGTTACGGAATATTGCGGGAAAATTAAAACATCAACGACAAGAAATAGGAGAGTTGGTAAACAAATTTAGATTACACCGGAGAAAGTACAACGGAAAACAAGTTTAGGTTAAAGACATGAACTAAAAGGGTTTTAAATAAAATAGTCCCTTCGGACGGCCCCTTCCGGCCCCGGGTAATAATGGTGGCC
>NW_026724640.1:0-5529 GCF_029784015.1 Lycium ferocissimum
TATTTCATATAACCATAACAACACAATCAAGCATACTAACAATCTTAACAATTTTCCTCCATACACACTACTATGTCCCACTTGCTACCACACACCTACACACATGCATGCAAGTTAACATGCTCACAAACACAATTCCATGATTTTTCATTCAATTCTACATACTATCACATATATATATATATTCTTTCCATAACATAATTAAAAAACATGAAATCCTTACCTTTCCTCCAAGTTCTCACTTGCCAAAAGAAGCTCTTTCTTGCCTTGAAAATTATACCAACTTGGAGAGCACTCTCAAGCTTGTTGCTAATTCAAGAAGAACCAAGTTTTTCAATCAACAACCAAGCTCCAAATTTTTTTTTCTCTTTTCTTTCTTTTCTCTCTTCTTTTCTTTTCGGCCAAGTCCTTCTTTGTGTTTTCTTGATTTCTTTTGATTTGTCTTGAAGTTTCTTGAATCCCAACTTTCTTATATAATTAATTCCTCACATGCATGGCACTTATGGGAAATTAATTTACTTGGGCTTGGGCCTTGGCCATATATGGCCGGCCACCCTATATGGATCGGGCCTCAATTTACTTATTGTCTTTTGGCCCAATTCCTCAAGCATCATATTTCATAATTTCGAAACAAATTTTCAAAATTCCAATTTTGCCCTTAGGCCTTCTCAGGTGTTTTCACGTCCAAATTTCCATAACCCAACATACTCGTACTAAGAAAATTTCAAACATAGCCTTCTTTCTCATAATTCACAACTATCTCGAATTTTTTCGATTATGCAAAAAGAACGGGATGTAACGACCCCGTCCCGTCATATGATGGTCCCGTACTCCGTTTAGAGGTTTGTAGACATATATGTAGGTTAGGCCTATCTGTTGCATGTGTGTGTGTTTGTACGTTATATGTTCGGGCGATCTTATTCGCCATGGTAGCCGAAGGTTTCGCTTGCGTTTGTATATGTTTTCAGTCGACGCGCCATTTGATAGCCTTGCCGGCTTCTGATATATATATTTGTGTTTGAGATGTGTCTGAGACAGCGGCTGATATTTGTATATGCGTAAGCTATCTGTTTGTGAATCGGATTAATGAATGTATTTGGGTGCCCAGCTCGGGCACTAGTCACGGCCTACGGGGTTGGGTCGTGACAAACCTACCTCCCGAAGACGCTGTATTACCTTTCACTCTAGAACTGGCTCTCGTGGAAATTGGAAACTAACCATTTTTATCCTACAATCAACATTGTCATAGCAGGAAGCCAACCAATCTATACTCATGATGACATCAAAATCTACCATATTCAGCTCAATCAAATCTGCCATGGTACTATGATCACAGACTATAACCACACAATTTCTATATACCCGACTAGCTATCGCTGGGTCACCAACACGTGTAGATATTTCAAAAGGTTTAATCGAATCAGGTGTCACCCCAATCCGACCAGCAATATAAGGAGTAACATATGAAAATTTAGAACCTGGATCAATCAATGCATATACGTCTTAAGAAAATGCTGATAGTATACCTATGACAACATCCGGGGAAGACTCAAGATCCTATCGTCCAGCTAGTGCATAAATATGGTTCTGAGGACCGCTCGAAATGGAAGCTCCCCCGACCTACCGGTGTCTGTGAGCCTTGCCCCAGAGGGTGTACAAATGATGAAGAACCAGCTGTTGATCCTGTGGGATGAACCATACCTCTACCACCTCTCGATGGACAGTCGCGTATCATATGGCCTGTCTGGCCGCAGGCATAACAAGCATCTAAACCCAAGCGAGACTGCCCCAAATGTAGCTTACCACATTAATTACATCATGGTAAAGGTGGCCTCACCTGACCTGAATCACCCTGGCTGAGAACCCGAGGCTCTGGAACTCTGATCCCATCCAGAATAAATAGGTCGATCAAATCTCTTGCCTGCAAATCGTGGAGGTGCACTAGTCGAATAGATAGAGTGTTTAAAGTACTTCTACCTCTAACCCCCTCTGAACTCACTAGCAGCACCTGAAAATCTGACCCTTTTACTATAGCCCCTATCATACTCACGCTCACTCCTCTACTGTTGTTGTCGTTCTTCCATATTCTGGGCATGGGCCTGAATACGAGAAATATCCATACCTTCCTGAAGTGAGGCCGTTAAATAATTATCAATCAATGTGGCCCCAAACCACTCACAAATCGGTGGGCACGATCGCCCATATCAACTACCATAGCTGGAGCATACCTAGCTAGAGAATTAAAATAAAGGCTATACTCCCGAGCGCTCATATTCCCCTGTCTAAGGTTCAGGAACATATCAGCTCTGGCCTGTAGAACCTTTGGCGGCAAATAATGTTGGAGAAAAGCATCTACAAACTCTTGTCACACGGGTGGAGGTGTATTCGCCCCTCTAGAAGACACCCAGGTACTATACCAATGAACATCCACATCTTGCAATCTATAAGAGGCCAACTCTACCGACTCAACATCTGAAGCATGCATTACCCGCGATGTCCTCAGTATCTTATCTATAAAGTTCTGCGGGTCCTCGTCTGTCTTTGACCCAAAGAGTTCTGGAGGGTCTAAATTGATGAAATCAACTCTAGCTACTCGATGTACCATCACCATGACCCGTACCCCTCGCCGGGCCTCGAGCTCGCGCTCAATCGGGTCAACAATCGAATGAAGCCCTCCCTCATCTCTCCTAGCCTCCTCGAGGCATCCAACGGAGGAACCGAGGCCGGAGCTAGAGATGGAGCTCTTCTTTGCTCCTTTGGAGCGGGCAGAGTGTGAGAGGACCGAGATAGAACCTCATTTTAAGACTTGCGCTCCTCCATATCTGTAGACGGTACCCGCTCGGGGCCCTCTTCACATCCGTACTCACCTATTCGGGCCCTCCTACCGCGCTCGACTTGCCTTTTTGGGCCGTATGCTTTTCTTTTTCAGCATCGCCGAAATCATAACACACAACAGAAAAAGGAGAGTCCTTATAACATGGCTCTATCGCACGATCTAAGATGAGAAAGAAGGGTCAATCATTCCTAAATGCCCCGCAGCCTCCTATTTATAGTGTGGTGTGCTTCACACTTATAAATAAGACTCTACAAGACACGACTCGTAGACACACCTTAGGACAAACTGCTCTGATACCACTTTTGTCACGACCCAATCGGAGGGCCATGACGGGTACCCAGAGCTAACCTACCGAGCACCTCTTAGCATACTTCTCATAATCATATCTAGGCGGACCACGAAAGATAACTCATGAATATCATAATCTGTTAGGGCATGAGTCCACAAGTCAAATGTACATCTATATAATCATCATCAACTATGCCCATATGCGGAAGCCGACAAGGCTGCCGAAAATGATATACAAAAATATGAATCGATGAGATTACAGAACATCTAACTATATACATCTGTCTACGAGCCTCTACATGGAGTACATAGAATCATAAGGACGGGACAGGACCCCGGCATGCCCATATATACACAAAAGAATAGTACTAAATTTCGAACCTGTGAGCCTCCGTAACAAAACGGAGCGCTCATGTACAATCGGCGGTGACGAAGCCTGGGGTCGGTCCGTCTCCCCGTCTCACTCGTGGGCATGAACGCAGTGTCCACAAACAAACGACCGTCAGTACTAAGTATGTAATGCATGAATAATGACATAATAAAGATATGAAGAAGCATAAGATAAGAGAGATAACCTGTACATCTGACTGCCTCTTAAGGCGGATGTCATGCTTGCTTAGCCTTTTTTGTTTTTCAAAAATATTTTCATACATACATATATAATATAAGTGTTAGTGTTGCGGAACGTGCAACCCGATCCATAAATCATATCATCCCACGTCTGGGGTAACATCATAACCTGCCCACTGCAGTGGTGTGCACATCTATGTGCCTGTCTGGCCGACTATAGCACGGCACGGTGTGAGAAAATACATACATATATATATATAAAGAATGCATGAGAGCCCAAATGAAAGCTATAACTCTTATCGGAGTGACGAATAACCAACGATGTGTCATTATGGAGTCATCATCATCGCTTTATGCTCGTGAATTCCCTCTTTCACCTGCAACGAGTAGGAATGATCAAACTATTTCTCCTTCACTTTGGCTACTAAGGAGGAATAAGCCTTGTTCTGGAAAACAACTCAACCATGTTTGGAGTCTGAAAGTTGAGCTCCTAGCTTGGCTAAGCGGTGAACTTACTCTCATCATGATTCTCTTGTCTACCTCAACATGAGCTAACTACCCATGCATTATTTCTTCTTGAGGTACTTCCTAAAAACACTTATAGTATTGTTGTGTGCTACGCTTTGACCAGCACCCTGAAGATTAGAGTCTTGTGTAATGGTACTATCCTTATGATACATAACTGGGCATCATCTTATAGTCAGTAACTGATCTGAATGAAAAATGATCGACGATCCTTCTACTCACTTCAGGTTTTTCCTACATGCGAGGCATGTTCCTTATGGAGACTATATCATTATGCCATCCTAACTGAACTGAGGTTCTTCATATCTCATACTAACCCTTCAGGTTTTTAAATATCTCATTGGACTTAATGACTATTTACGCATCTCCCCTTTAGACCAGAGGCTAACGTCTTATGCTTGCAAATTCTTCGGGATCTAATTAACTTTTCTTATCTTTTATGTTTTTTTTTGTACTCTAAAATACTGACTTCTCATTTCTTCGACTTACTTCAAGCAAGTATTCCTTACTAGCAAAAACTGGATTACTTACACGAACAGGTTGCTAATGTGTTCATAACGAGCATATTCTGGCTTAACGACTTAACTTTGTTCACCCTGTCAGTCTTAGGGAAACCCCTTTCTGATAACTCTTTAAGGCTATTCTTCTGTAGATTGCTCTCTTACACCTTAGCTAATTTCTTCTACCACTTATCACTACCTCGAATTTAACTTAGATCCTTGGGTTCTAGCACAAATTCGGACGTATTCAAACTTTCATCCACTTACTAGTGTTCATCTAACTAAGGAAATTAAATCTTACCTCCACTAACTCTGCTGAAATTGCTAATGCATTGCTTCAACTAAAACCTTACTTACTATTCTTTTGTTAATCACCTGCTAGCATCATGTTCCATTTTTCTGCTTGGAATACTAAAGTGAAGCATGAGGTTGTTTCTAACTCCCTCATCATCCGACGCTATCTACGGTCGTATACTATTTTTTCTGAACTACAGACATGGATCATACTTAGGGAAATTTCAGCTGTCTAAAACCAAAAAATTGGAACAACTAACCCCAAACATTCTATACACTTTCAAAATCATATCAGACTATACACACCCAGGGTAAATACTTAATCACATAACCTAAGAGGGAACTGTCATAACTTTTATCTCATAGTAATATCTGCTTCTTGTAGTAGCTTACTAAAGTAGTACTTTCTAGTTCTAATTTGAATAAACCTGAAAAAATTAAACATATTCAATATCGACCTCTTCGTCTCATTCCGTACACCATATCTCCTTGTATGTAAATGAGTCGTATAAAAAC
>NW_026724641.1:0-4857 GCF_029784015.1 Lycium ferocissimum
GAAAATTGGGGGGCAAGTTTGGGCCCAAACCAGCCTTTTTTCTCCTTTTTTTTTTTTTTTTTTGTTTCTTAAAACTAAGACGAAATGGTAAAGATGCTTAATAAGTCATCTAATATTACCTATATACCTCATACATGTGGCCTTTTCCCAGCCCATGTGCGTAGCCCTGGTTTTTTTTCTGAATTAAAATTTCCAAAATTTCCCTTTTTGGGCCCCCAATTTTCATGAAATGCCCTAATTTTCCCATAATTCTCTTTTGGCCCCAAAATTTTTCCTTAATATTCCAGGGAAAAAATCATAGGCAACTTATCCCTTTAAAAAACAATATAGGGTTAAGGATTTTACCTCGTCCCCCGAAATCGTTTTTGCCCTTTTTTTTCTTTTAAACCCGGAATGCCCCACGTCAAAATTGGGGTTCGGGGGAGGGGCGTTATATCGCATTACCACGATCGGTAGGTGCCCTTGATGATGATATATGGATCGGGTCGTCTTTTAATCGGTATTATGTTATGATATATGGATCGGGGCTACGTTTGGGCTTATTATATGATATGGATGGGGGGTGAAGGGTTCCCCTCGGTGCTATGATCTACATTTATGTACATTGAGCATGATTATCATTGAGAGTATGCGGTTTACCCCCCCAAAGGGCATTGTGAGTTATCGGTTTACTTGTTTTAAAAATCCTTAAAAAGGTGGTTTAAATTTTGAGCTCGGTTTCTTTCATGATTCCCTGAATACTTATTTTTGCTCCGGCCTACGTACTGGGTCTTTTCCCCCGTGGGGCTCCCACTTTTCTGGGGGGTTGCGTTTGCCCCGGAAGGTTTAGGAAGGGAAGGGGTGGTCCGGCTACGGGGTGCTCCCCCCCCGGTGGTGGTGGCCCCCGTCTTTCAGTGGGTCTATTTTGGTATGCCATTTTTTTGGATATGTATATGCACATGGGTATGACGGGGCCAAAATCTGCCCTTTTCGGGGGGTTTTTCCCCTTTAGAGGTCGGTGACAGATGTGTATGTGGATGATGTAGCCTTATCGACTTTTATTCGTTTTGTCGGTAAAATGTAGTACCCAAAATTAGCTTGCATTGTTTTTTCCAATTTGTATGTGTGTAAATGTACGAGTTCTGATGTCCCCCAAAATTTGGGGAAGTAAGTTGGTTTAAGTTTCTTTGGGCCCCTAATGTTCGGTATGATTGGGTTTGAATGGGGGGTTTTTGGTCAATAAGGTGGGCCACGTCGGCTTTGGCTTGGGTCGGGGCAAAAGGTGGTCCCGGGAAAGGATTTTTTGTCCTAGGGTTGTAGGGGTTTTGTGTCAGTAAGTATTATTTATAGGTGTGTTGCGCACCCCTTTTGTAAATAGGAGGCTACGGGACTTTTAAAGGGTTATTTTTTTTCCTCCTAAAATCGTGCGATAGAGCCTGGGGTAACGTTCGCCCCCCTAATGATTTGTTCGATTTCGGTGTTCCCCTCGCAAGAAAGTTGGGGTTTCCTGGGAGAAAAAAGGGCGAGAGTGTCGGTGGGACCCGGCGGTCCCGGCATCTTTTAGGACTTAGGATGAGATTCGAGTGAGACCCCCTCTCGGATTTAAAACCCCCCTTTTCAACCCCCCCCTTTCCCGGTTTTTTAGATGCGGGGGGGGGGGATGTGCGGGATTTTTTAACGGTTTTGACTAGGATGGTACCCAAAAATTTGGTGGGGGGGGTACGGTGTTGATCGGCGGAAGGGGGGCAGGTGGTTCGGGGGTTTAAAAAGACTTTCCTGGGAATTAGACCTTGGGAGTTCTGGGTGAAAAAAGCGAGTATGGACCCTGGGGCTTTTTGGTGGCATCAGGGCCCCCGGGGTAATCCGTGGATGAGGTCAAGTCGGGAGTTGGCTTTTTATAACTTCGTATTTGCGATATATTGGTATAAGATTTGGGGAAACCTCTGGGGAAGGGGAAAAATCCCCCTTAAAAATTTGGGCGAGAGTTTTAAGATGCTTTCTTCGCCATTTTTACCTCGGGGCCGGAAAGAGCCCCGGCCCATAGGTTTCTACGTATTAAGTAGGGGGGATGGTGTCCGGGAATATTGGGGTTTTTTATTCTATGGGTAGATATGCCCAAGATGGTGGGGGATATGGAGCACGGATTTCTCATTTTTTTGGGGGGGTTTGGGGGCCCCTTTTATAGATCTTTTACGGCTTTTGCATTACGGGGGCGTGGAAAATTTTCTCGTATATAGGCATATGCGCGAGAATTTGAAGGACCCCGAAATGTCGGTTTAGGGCGGACGTGGCCGGGGGCCCCGGCAAAGGCCCCGGGTCTTTTAAAGGGGCCCGGGGGGGGGGGTGGGGGGGGCGGGGACAACGGTATCCCCCATACCCTTCCCCTTGGTTTGGGGGGTGCACCTGGGGGTTTTCGGGGGGGGTTTGATGGGGCTTTTTTTTCGGAATGGGGCGGGGTTCAGAGCTTCGGGTTCTCCAACCCCAAATCGGGTGGGGGCCCGGTGGGGCCCACTTTGCCCCCGATATGCCCCAAAGTGGCAAATTCCTGCGGGGCGATTGGGTTGGGAAACGGGTTTTGTTGTGCTTTTTGGCCCCGGCGGGTCTGGGGCCCCGTGTCCCAAAGAGAGAGGGGTGGGGGTTTCCCGGCCCAACCGGGGGCCCTTGGCCCCGGGCCCGCCCAATCGCCCCCCCCAAGCTTTCCGGGCCCCGGGGGGAGAGATAAAGGGGGGAGTGGAGCATCCGGTAAGGCCCGGGCCCCCAAACCCCGTTTCCTTGCTTGGGGCGGGATCGTGGAGTCTCCCCGTGTCGTCACGGGTATGTGTCCCGGGCTCCTCCATGATGTGGATGCCTTTTATTGACCCGGTTTCCTTTTTTCATATGTTACTCCATTTTTGGCCCGGAAGTTTTTGGGAAAAGAAACGAATCGATTCCCCTTTGAGGTGTCGACACCGATTGGTGACCCCATTTAGGGGGTGGAAAATCGGGGGTAGTGATAGTTTGTAATTACATACCGATTTGATTAATTGAAAATGATTGATTTCGATGTGATCATGGGTATGGATTAGTTGGCATCCTTTTTTACGCGAATGTTGATTGCGAATGAAGGTAGTGATTCCGGTTTTTTGGGGGAGCCGGCCCCGGGGAAGGGCAACGTTTTGAGGGGAGGTTTATTTCCACTTTAAGGCGAGCAAGAGATTAGAAAGGGTTTCCCGCGGTTCGAGCGGGATGTACAAGCGGGAGTCCCGCCCGGTCTTTCGATGGTTAACGAATTCCCGGCGGGTTTTTCAGATAAACCCCAAAATTCGCAGTGAGAGTTTAAATTTTTATATCTATTTATTCCCGAACCCCCAAATATCTACCTTTAAATGGCCCCGAAGTTAAAAAAATTAAAAGGGAGGGGTTGAAGGATTTACAAAAGGGGTTTTTACGGGGGTCGCCGGGGGGGGCCCCGCCACGCGGGCGGGGCCATGAGGGGTCCGGGGCCCCCCGAGCACCACTCTTTTATTACTCTCCATTATTCATTTTCTTATGCTATAATCATAAAAAGTTATTTTCTTTAAAACATATTCATTTTATATTAAAACCGACCTTAATATATATACATGATGGGAACGAGACCATACTACCCCCTACGCATCTGAGCCTCTCGGAATCTAACATGGGAGGGGAAAGGGACCCCTCGTGCCCAAAATACATATACCCAAACAAAAAGGGCACCCGGACAAGGGTTCCGCCCCCAAGCTCCGGAGCCGGATCTCCTCCTCCTTACCGGGAAAACATCGCCCAAAAAAGGGATGCGGATAACTTGTCGGTATGTGGGTGGATAAAAACATAATAAGAGGATAAGGAATATATAAGGTAAAAAAAGTTATTTCTATAATATTTTTTAAACTTTTGACATATGTATTACCCCTTTATTCTCCTAAAGAAAATTTGTACATCCCTCTCCTATACAAAACTTAAAAACTAAAACCCGTACCCCAATATATACTCTTATTTTTCACTCGAAAAAAATTTTTCTCGACAAAGGGGAAAAGGCTAATGAAGAGCACACGATATGATGTTTCGATAAATAAGAAATAGCATTTGATGATTTAAATAAGATTTCAAAGACATTGGAAAAGGGGAAAGAAAGTTATTAAGGAAAGAAGGTATATGTCATGTGTCGGGAAGATTTACGAGTATTGAATTAAGATGACTTAATGATGTTTGGGAAGAGTTATAACTCCCCAGTTTTAATAGTGATAAAAAGAGGATTGGAGATCAAACGAGAGGGAAAAACCGGGCGGGATTTCCCGGGCCCCTCCCATCTGAAACCCAAAGAACAGGGGAAAGGGGGTGAAGTCCCAAGAAGGTGGTGGGGTGGCGAACCAAAACAACACCTTTCCCCACCGTGGAAGAGTGGGAACTCCCGGCGGCGAATTATTCCAAGTTTTTAAATGTGATTAACCATTTTTTCTTCCCAAACTTCCCCCTTCTCTCTAAATTTAACCTTTACTTTTGGAAAAGTCCAAGGGGAAAACAAAAGGGTTTTTTTCATCAAAACCATGAATCAAAATAAAAAACCCAAAAGTTCTCAAAAACAAGAAATCCAAGGGAAAACTGGGTTTCGCTCAATGAAAGGAGCATTTTGGCATATTCGAGGGGTTAGAGAAGTTTTACTTGTTTTTAACAAGTGGGTTTATTTAATGTGTTTTTGGTATTTTGGGTAAGGGAATTCGGACCCCCGTGGAAGTGCGGGGGGGTTAAATTCGGTTTTCGGACTTTCCAAAAGGGCCGATTCCATCCATTTAAACAAAAGGGAAAAGAAAGTCGGGGGGGCGGGAAGAACAACTTTTACGGGTCGTTTCCTTTTCGGTCCGTATTTCCGGGGAAAAT
>NW_026724642.1:0-5242 GCF_029784015.1 Lycium ferocissimum
GATGACTAAGATCCACAAAATTTTCTGAAATCTCAAGAAGTGGAAGAACAAGAAAAGAAGGAGAAAAATTAAAGGGCCATTGGCCAAGTAAAAAAAAAATTCCCAAAAAAAATTTACAAAAATTTCTTCAAAAATTATTTCCTACCAATTAAAGGGCCCTTTAGCAAGGTGGAGTAGTCATTGGAGCAAGAAACCACATTTTTTTATGAGTTGCAAGTTCTAAAAAAGAAGATAAGAGAGAAAGGGTAAAATTCATTTTTTTTTTTATGTTATGGATTTTTTTCCATGTTTAGTTCAAAAGTGAATGGAATTCATGAAGAAAGAATAAAAAGGTGGTGGCCGTGTGGTGTATATGGTATGTGTACCCGTGTGTATGTGTTAAATTATGAAGAAATGGTGAGCAAGTTTTATTTATTTTGTTGATTGTTGAGTTGTGAATTTTATTTGAAAAAAAAAGCCTAAGAGCTTATGGAAGTTATATTTGGAGGTTGTCTTGGAAGATTATGTAGTTAAATATGATGTTCATGCATGCATGGAAAATAATGTTGTTAGTGTGAGGTTGTTAGTGCGTAAATTATTAAGTTGTTATTGTTTTTTTGGGAGTTGGAAGGTTTGAAGAAAGTAGTATATTAATTGAGTTGTTATAATGTATCTTAGATTGAATATGGAAATTTTAGTATGGTTTTTGACATTATTTGATAGTTTGGCGAGTTAAATTTCCCCGGATTGTTGTTGTTTAAAAAATTGGCTAAGTTGAATTTCGGGGGATGCTTTTTCCCGGGGGAAGTTCCCGAAATTTCGGTAGCCGGGTGTCACAAGAATCCAATTCTAAATGTTCTAATTGGTTTTGAATGGCCCAAATTTTGAGATTTAAGGATTTAACGAATTTGGAATAGCATAAGGAGCAAAAAGGTATTGGCTTACTTTTTTTTCTTGGCATGTCTTAGATGTAATAGGCTTGGACACGGGCCTTGGGGACATTTCTATTCTCCGGAATCCACACCCTTAAAGTTTCTCCTTCTTCATTCAAAAGAGAATTGAATTAATATTTTGCACAAGAGGTCAGAAAGTTACCTAAACATCTAGAACTCGCATAAATAGGACCCGACTACCTCAAAACTCTCATAAGTGACGTCTTGGAATGTAACATACGTAAATTGTGTACGCCACCTCATTTGGACTCGAGGTGTATCGACCGTTCCCGGATTTTCTTTATTGCTCCGTTTGTCAAACAATAAGAGTCGTAACTATGCTACCGAGAATGTTTTTATAATTATTAACGATAACATGATGTAAGTAAAGAGAATATGTCTATGATAAGTGTGTGGGTCAAGAAATGACTCCATGACTAAGAGCCTTAAGTCAAGAATCCCGTCACGACCTGCCCCCGTGGGGCCGTGACCGGTGTCCTAACCGGACACCCACACGTGCCTACCCTCGTCGACTAGGCGTACCAACCGCCGAATCCACTTAAACATACATAAATTCATACTTGGGATATCACAGACCAACATACATATGCATATATATATATACTGAAACCTGTACAGGAGCCGTTAGGGCTATCATAACAGACAGAGTCGCAAACTCGAACATACGTACCGACCAAGCAGACAACCCACAAACCTACGTACACTAAGGTGCCTCTAACAACATACGTAATGTAATCGTAAGACGATTGTGGCCCCCGCTGCATCTAAATGACCATAAGGCCATAACATACAAACAACAAGATATATACCAAAAGTACGCTCCGATCAAGGGAGCCCTTCAAACAAGCCAGATCGATGTCCTACACGTGCTGGCGTATCACGCCGCGCGTCCGTACCTCCGCGGGCGTAGCGCACCCCCCGAAGAACAAAGGTCGATTTTAAATGTACCGAGTATGTGGCAATGAACAAAATATACATAATCATAATCGCAGTCGGATATGTAAACCGTAACTTTACGTAATCGGATCCATAGCCGAGTCGACTTCTACAGCGTATGTACGCAACTCACCGTATTGCCGCAGGGGTGTCGACAGTTTCCCGCCCGTGCGCACAATGGCATGTATCCTAATCCGAGTCGTACGTACGTAAATGTGACAGACATGTGTAACTCGCAGTCCGAATCGACATGCGTAAATGTACGTACGTATCTTTATCCAAACCGCAGTTTCCATCATGCATGCAGTCATAACATACGTACATACACATCATAACCCGGGAGTCCCCGGCCCTTTAATAAGGACGCAGACGAGACCTCGTTCGTAAGACGCAGACGCAAGGGATGTATGGACCGTATCAAATGCCATCCTCGGCCGCCATCCCCATAATATCACATAATCGCATCATAATCGATCATATCGACATGTACGTATCCCGGCCCGCACATCCGAGGGACGCGGTGAACAATGCAAAACAAGGTGCACGTACTGCGTAACCTCGGCCCGGCCAGTCAAGGAAGTATCGTGCATCCACGAACAGACAAATGAGAAACCATATACATACGTACCGACATACGTACTTGATTAAACCTAAATAGCTCGTAAAACGTACTCTATCGTAATAGTCGATTATACTCAATGTAATGTCCAAAGTTTGCCGGATGTCGAATAAGCCACCCGTATTCGAAAGACAACAAAATACTTATTAGTTAGCCATTTGGGATAATTAAGAGTTACCTATGAAGAACGGAGCGTAAATAGATCAATTCGAGTCATACCGGGAGTATCAAGGTTTTGTGGCCCCACCTCAGACCCAACCATAGAAAAAAGTATGTAATTTATGGATAACAAACCTTGCGGGAGCCGTCCATAATCATTTTAGGGTGTTTCGACTCCATTTATGGAAGTTGCATACTTATAGATCATTTTAGGAGAAATTGGTTCAATCTTATCAAGGATTTTTCGCTAATTTCAATCTCAAATTTTCATGGTAGCGTAAGTGTCATCGAGGCTCGCTCGCCGTTCGTTAGACTTTAACATGCCAAAGAATAAAAGTGGCAAGGCTTTACATACCCGAACCGCGCCTACGCTCTCAAATCTCAATTCCCGTTTCGTCCAAAAAAAAAACCCGCAAATGGTCATCTTTACTCGCTTACTATTCATGCAAGCTAACATTTCAATCTTGGGGTTATACTTGGCTACCGAAATTTCATAAAGACTTCCCCCTATACATACCACACCCCGAGACTTAGCTCTACTAAAAATAACTAACAAGCCAACAACAACATCAACAACAACAATTATCGAACTCAAACGCATTCTAACATAATTAATACTACTTTCTTTGTTGACACCGATTTGTCCCGCCTTTTTCTAAAATATTTATTTGCGAATAGTTATGTATATTTTTTACCACAATTACTTGCTTTCTATTAATTTGATCACCGTCCAACCTGCCGTCACCCATTATCATTATTATTATTATTATTATTTTTTATTATTAATGTTATGTTTATTATTATTACTATTATTATTATTGTTTTATTATGTCATAAAGCATTTAATATTATAATTATTAATACTATCATAATCGTCAACGTCTTATTATTATTATTGTTATTATTACCGTTATTATTATTATTATTATTATTATTTATTACATTTATCATATCGCGAGCATCTAATATTATAATCGCGATAGTCACTTTTAGCATTTTTTAATTTCTTATGTAAAAACGCATCGCATTTATTTTATACAATTAAACAATGGCATTTATTTACTTTTAAACTTCATCGCGCAACTATTATGATATCGTATAATTTGTCGTTGCCATATAACTATTAGTAATTATACTTTGCATTGTATAATTTATTTACTTAAGCATTTGTTAGTATATAATTCATTCAAGATCGTTAAATCATTATTTGAAGCCCACGAAATTAAAGGGTATCACCATTTGTAGGCCAAAAACGACCATCGCCAATAACGCAACCCCATTTTCGGCCCCTCTTCCATCTCGTCTAAAATGAACAAAAGAAAACCTAATCCCAAATTTTTCTTCAGCCGACAACACCCTTCTCCCTCTCTCTTCCATTTTCACGCCCATTGTCAGTCGTGACTCAGCCAAGCCAGACCTTTCCCATCCCATTTCGCGCAAAAATTGTCCCTACGCCTGCCTGTCTATATGCTCCGTGAAGGCTTTTCCAAAGACCGAAAATGGTCGAACCATTTTCGGGTAAAGTCAAGATCGAACCACGTGAAATCTGCTCAAAAATATTTGTCTCTGTTCGGATCTTACAGTTCCTTTGACTCGTTTTCAAATACCAGTTTGTGCAAATCCCGCCTAAAAGGACGAATCTGAAAAAAAACCCTACTGGTATCCTATAAATATGAGTATTCTCGAGTCGAAAAAGGGAGGGAAAAGGGGGAGGAAATCAGATAAAAAAAAAAGAGAGAAAGAGCTTTGCCGTAGCCTTATTAAAAGAGAGCAAAATATAGCCGAAAATTACTCTAGTTTCATTCTTGGGTCCGGCTTAGTTAGTCCAAGGACCCGCGTCGTCATCGTTCGAGCGTAGATCGAGGACCCCCGCACTCGTTTAGCGCTTGAAAAAGGTTCGTGTAATCTCTTCCTTCCATTCTTTTAGTTCGTTTTGATTTTCGAGCGTATTCGGATTCCTTGTTTGTATGTTTAAAGTGTTTTAGTTTCGATTTGGTCTTGTGTTACAATTTGTTTGTTCAATGTCGTAAAATAGGAAGTTATGTCCGACGTCGTAAAATAGGAGTTAAATTTGTCTTTTGATAATGGTTGTGCTTTTTTAGTATACTCGTGTTTTATTTGAAAATGTGGCTTAAGGATCGTTTCTTAATGATCATCTAAAAGCATGAGAAATTTCTTCTTTTTTTTGTTAAAAATGCTTTTCCCTATGTACTCGTTCGTCCCCTTAGGATATACGTTAGTATTTTTTTGTTTTCTTTGGTTTAGAGATTGTATATATCCGGTTGAGTCATTTATGTTGATTGGGCTACCGCATTATCTTGATATTTATGGTCCTATGAAATTTTTGAAATCTTTTTAAACCGAGTTGGAGATTTGAAGGCATAACATAATCCTATTTTTGAAAGTGGCTATTTTCCCGTATGATTTCCGTATACAAGTATTCCTTTAAAACATAATCGCCTCTCAAATGGTACAATTTCGGCCCTTTTTTGGGGGATTAGGTGCTATCTAGACCTTTTAAAGATTCTTGAAATGTTCTTGAAAAACAACTAAGTATAACATTGTTTTGTCGGGTTAAATATGTGTGGAGCCGCTT
>NW_026724643.1:0-5657 GCF_029784015.1 Lycium ferocissimum
AAATGGGGCCCCCGGCCACTTAGCTTACTAATGATGTAATTAAGTTCTTAATCTCACTTAGTCATCCAATCTTGGTCAATTAATCCTTATTTTCCAATAATGTTCTTATACCAAACGAAATTCATAAGCAACTTGTGCATAGAAACGAAATGTCGGAGGCGAAACCCTTACGGAACCTTAAAACAGCTTTGTCTTTAACTTGCCGCACTTAGCTTCATAATGTCCCAATGTAAAGATACGGGACATAACATAATCGTCATTACAGACTCGATGGGTAAGTAAGTAATCGACGCTCGAGGGTTAAGACGATAGTCACGCTAAGTTCTTTCAAAAGTCGTTATAACTACACGAAGGAAAGTCGCGGGACCCACGGACGAGCGTCAACCCAATCCGAGCCCGCACTTTATGGAAGATATAGTCATTATATGTTACAAAACCTTCTACAAGCATATTGAGACGATCCGGTTCTGTCTACGAAAGTTACGGCCCTTTTTCGACATAGAACCCTTTAGGAACAACACTTTTTATGCAAACTTTGAAATCCAATCTTACCAAAGACATAAGGACCATTTTTCTAATACGTTATGAGTGCCAATATGAAAAAGCAAATAAGAATCGTAGACACACTCGGATCGCAAGAATGGAGTTACCCCGAGGCTCGTAGCACAGCCTACTTATAACTAAGACATGCCAAAAGAAAGGAGGGTTAACCTTTACATACCTCGTCCGCTTCCGAAATTAATCCAGACTTACGTCTCGGCTTCTCAAAATCTACAATAACATCATTGGCACCAAACATTAGTCATAGGCAGGAGAATCCAATTCTAGGTTAGCACTTTATTTACGTAAATTTGGGCAGCATTTCCGTAAATTCAACAACCCAGAGAATTCAACTCGCCAAATCTTCAACAACAATCCCAACAACCATACCAACAACATCAACAATCAATTCGAAATGCATTCTAACGTCAATAACTCTTTTCTACATAATTCGACAACATTCCATTTACATTCAAATTAACCACATATGATCAAGCCAACATCAATGCTTATACATTCAAATACTAATCCGAAACCCTTCAACATGATTCAAGAACATTTCAAACAATCCGCACGACATTCAAAACACAAGAAACTATAATAGAATCACATTACCTTCTCCAACAACCTACAAACGACTACAACTTCAATTTAAATCATTAAACCTTCATTTTCACCATAGAATCCATACAACAATAACCAAAAATACTAAATAAAATTAATTCCTCACTCCTACATAACACCACATGTACACGGCCACAACACAACACACACGGCTACAACCCAACACCCATAATTTCATGGATTCCATTCATTTCTACACACTACAACACATTCAAACCATCCATAACACATACAAAAGAAGATTGAACCTTACATTTTCCACTTAGTTCTTCACTTGGCTAGAGTTGAGAATTGCAAGAACAAAGGATTTGCTTGCTCCAACAACCACTTCATGTTGTTTAGGACATTCCAATTAGTTGAAAACCTAGAAGAAAATATTTTTTTGTGATCAATCCCCATGGCACCCATTCGGCCAGCCCTTGGCCGAATGCACTTCTTCTTTTTTTCTCTCCATGTTTCTTCATATTTCTAGAGTGAAAGTGATGAATTATGACTTGCTCCTCATCTAATATGTGCCCATATAATTCATCCATGTGTGCTATGGCCCACACATGGTTTGGATGAATTAAAATTTGCCAAGCCATGGGTGGGAACCACACCATGCCACACGGCCTCCTTGGCCATTTTTCATGAATTGTCAAGTTTTCATAATTCACTTTTAACCCCAAATTTTCCTTAATATTCCATACCTACTAAAATCATAAGCAATTCATGCCTTAAAACAAAATCGAAGGTCAAAATTCTCAACCTCGTATCCCGGAATAATCTTGTCCTTAACTTTTCGTGGTTAGCTCGGAATGTCCTAACGTACAAAATACGGGATATAACATCCTCCCCCCCTTTAGAACATTCATCCTCGAATGTTAAACTAGTCTTATAGGGTCTTATAAGTATTTCGGGGGAGTTCCTTATACCGTTATCCCAACCAGTTCATTAGTCAACTACCATAACCAATTTCGGAATGTAGATTATCTGTAGACATAGGAAATAAGTAGGAATACGTATTCTTCATCTCTTCCTCGATATTATTCAGCCATAATACCTTAACGGGAGTTATGTTTTTAGTACGCAATCTTCTCACCTGACGATCCAGTATGGCTATAGGTTGTTCTTCGTAGGACAACTCCTCTGTCACCTGGATGTCATCTAGGGAAAATACTCTGAAAAGGTCGCCTACATATTTGTGAAGCATTGACACGTGGGAGACCAAATGCACTGTTTCCAAATCCGACGGTAGATCTAATTCATAAGCAACCTTGCCTATCTTACGGCAATCCGATAAGGTCCAATATACCTCGGACTGAGCCTCCCTTTTCTGCCGAATCTCATAACACTCTTCAAGGGTGACACTTCCAAAGATACCCGATCGTCGACCTGAAACTCTAGGTGTCGACGTCGACTATCTACATATGACTTCGACTCGAGTCGCTATCATCTCCCTCCCGAATGAGTTTCACTTTGTCAACTACTTGCTGAATCCTATCCGGCCCAATTAACTTAATTTCGTCAACATCAACCAAGCACTCGGTGACCTGTACTTCCTGCCATACAGAGCCTCATGCCGTGCCATCTGGATGCTAGGATGGTGGCTATTATTATAAGCGAACTCAACAAGTGGCAAATGATCATTTCGGCCTACTCGAAATCAATAACACGGAGTTAAGTAACATATCTACTAGAACGAATAGTACGTTCGATCCCGCTTCGTCGATCGAGGGTGACATACTGTATCGAGATTCACTAGCGGTTCAATGGTCAACGTCATTAGTCCTTACATCCTTGTCACCTTTCTACCTTTACATTCCGAGTGCTCACTCAACATGACTTTGTTGCTAGTGGGTATAATTGTTATGTTCCTTAACTATTCCTCCTAGTTCCTTCCCGGGACTACTTCCGTCAATCCCAAGTATGTATATATGTAATGGTTCTGCACCCTTCGCTATCCTTCACAGTACAGTTACACTTTCGGGTTTAAGTTAAATCCCTGGGGCCCTTGTCACAACTATTCCCTTAGCTTTCTGCCATAACTGTTTCTTTAACCTTTATCCCTCAATCTTACAATACAACCCAAAAGCATAGGGCTACGAAAATTCTTACTCCCTTACAATTCTCTCGTAGCACAAGTATACGTGTCTTCGATTCCCTTGTATTGGCGATCGTTTGAACTCTAGCTCCGGCTAATAAATTTCCCTGCGGAGCTCAACGCCATAATCCCTTTCAAGTCCAATATGTTCTTCCCCCATTTATTTAGGAGGTCCTCATACATTAGTGGTCTTCAGATATCCATCGTCTTCGGCACTTATCTTTCGAAAGTTAGAAATCTCTTGGCAACGTTGCGCGGCCCATTCATTCTTTCCTTTACTTCTCATTCTTCTTTTGTTCCATACTACCACACTCTGTCCCTCTCACACGTCTACCCTCAAATTTTAATCCAAACAGTGTCGTGCTTTGCCCGTTGTCTCTTTTGGAGGCTTTATTCCCTCATGTTTCTTACTCTTTCGCTTTTTTCGACATTTTAGTCATCTTATCTTCCATCTACTCACTTTCTTCCTCTTCCAAATATCATTGCATTAGAACTTTTTAAGCTTAACCTATAGTGAAAACAGCATCAGCTTGCCTCATAACACTCGTGCCATTTTTTTCTTTCACTTGAACTACATTACCTTGTCCGATTAATGCCTTCCAACATGTCACAACGTTGATTGCTGGGGTTCAATAGAGTCATGTATGGGATATCATATACATACGTGTACACAATTGCTACCATCTTGCTTACAAAATATTCCCAAACGCTATTCAATTTACCCTGATTTTTAAAGCTGTAATTGCGCCCTCTTTCTTTTCACCGGTTCGATTCGTCTCGTCCTACGTGACCTCCTAAGGTTCCTGCCCACTCTGTATACTCTGATTTCTCTTAGGCTACCCTAGTTTCCCATTTATCTCTCCTATGTCCGACTCCACAAGACTTTTAGTAAACTTCCCAGGGGGTCACCCATCCTAGTACTACTCTCGCCCAAGCACGCTTAACTTCGGAGTTCTGATGGGATCCGGTGCGTTAGTTCTGGCATGATCGCATCCACCTCCCCACATGACCTTCAGCACATAATCTGGGGTAAGTTGAAGTCTTGACAGGCTTCAAAACGTTCTCATAACACATCTTTCGCCGAATTAGAAAGGGTCTGTTATATCCCGAATTTTGTGCATTGGGACATTCCGGGCTGACCATGATAAGTTAAGGGCAAGACTACTCCGGGATGCGAGGTTGAGATTTTTGACCTTCGATTTTGTTTTAATGCATAAGTTGTTTATGAATTTTATTGGTATGGAATATTAAGGGAAATTAGGGGCTAGAAGTTGAAATAAAAATTTCATGAAAAGGCCAAAGTGGCCGTGTGTTAGCGGGGACCCACATGTTAGGATTTTATAAAGGACATATGAAGAGATATATGGGTAGTACATGTGAAGTTAAGCAAGTCCTAAGAAGGAACCATAAGCTAAAAATGAGTGTAAGCCCTCCAAAAGGACGATTTAAGAAAACGTCTTCGGGTGATCTGACTTCGAGGGGCCAAAACGGCATTATGAGTTTGGAATTTGGGAAAACTCCCAGAATTAAAGTTGTAGATAATTGAAATAGCTTTCCAAACATATGTCGTGGGTTCACAGCCGACATCGGGATAAGGAGATATGGACGTTTTAAGGCAGAAAGGTCAGTGGGTCAGGCCCAACTCGAGCCCAACCGGGTCAGGCCCATTACCCACACCTTTTTAAATGAAATATCAGCCTTTTATCCTCATATTTCATACCAAAACACCCATAAAATTCTGGAGAAAAAGAGAGAGGAGAGCCTAGAGAGAAAAACTAATTTTGACCAAAATCCACGCCCCGAATTCGAAGCCTCATGAAGAGAAAAGTGTCGTACGTCGCGTTGCCTTCAATTTGAGCTAAAAATCAACCAAGAAGAGGGTGGACGTGGTGGCTGCACACTTGAGGTAAGATTAAGGTTCCTTTTCATTGTTAACAATTTTATTCGAGTTTAACGGATTAGAACGGAGGGAATAGTGTGTAGAAATGGATGAAATTCATGAAACTTTGTATGTTGATGTTGAGCCGTGAGTATGGCTGTTTTGTGACAAGGAATGAACTAAATTTTATTTAGTATTTTTGGTTGTTGTTGTATGGATTCTATGATGAGAATGATGGTTTAATGATTCAAATTGAAGTTGTTATATCCCGTATTTGGAACGTTGGGACGATTCGGGGTAACTATGATAGGTTAGGGGTAAGACCATTCCGGGATGCGAAGTCGAGAGGTTTGACCTTCGATTGTGTTGTAAGACCTAAGTGTGCATGAGTTTGTTGGCATGGAACATCAAAGAAAATTCGGGACCAAAGATGGAATAACAGGAAGTTGCCAATTATTGAAAGAAAATGAGGAAATAAAATGGGCTGTGGCCGGACCTAGTGGGCCTGGCACATGGTTGGGTATTTCTTGC
>NW_026724644.1:0-5338 GCF_029784015.1 Lycium ferocissimum
ATCCGCTCGCGTAGGTTATCTCGCTCACCGATCGGGCTCTCCCTTGTCCGAGCTCCATATTTTGGTATAGACTTTTCTATCTTATATGTACATATTTATTTCGGTACGACGGGGCCCCGTCCCGCCATATGATTATGCTTTTGTTCTCGTAGAGGTCCGTAGACATGAGTGTGGGATCTGTATATGCTTGGTGAGCTTTGCGTACGTTTAGAGCTTATTTATGTTTTGTGACGGCCTTATCGGCCTTCGTGCGCCATGCCTACTTGACTTTGTTAAATTATTGCTTCTGCTTACTTCTAATATTTTGCTAGTATAGAATAGGGTACGTATGAGTGCCCAGTTAGGGCACTAGTCGCGGCCTACGGAGTTGGGTCGTGACAGCATATAATACGTCGGCTTACATAGCCGCTTACAAAACTGACATATCACACACATGACACTGTCTGCAAAGTCTCTACCAACATCTCGCATGCCATACAAAAGCACTCGGATTCGGCAACACTCCGAGGAAACGGAGCTGCGCCAATCCATTTGGAATGTCTTCCTCAACGTCATCTACTCATCCGTGGGTACCGCGCGGCACGAAACGCACCGAAGAAAGTGGGGTCGATACGGAATATGTACCGAGCATGTAAAGCATGGCATACGCAAAACGAGGTCATAACCAAAGTAAGGAGTGCAGAAAATGAGCATAACAATCCGTATACTAAAGGGTGCACACGAAGTACAAATCATACATGTATGTGTCTGAGTGTACATAAATGTGATAATCCGAATGCCAAAATGCTTAGCTTTCTTTTGTAAACCGTTTCTGTCTCATGTATATAGAAAATAGAACAAATCATATGAGCGGGCATTAACCGACTGATCATAATCCAGACTGTCAAAATTACGTATACACATGCCGCGGTCAAGTACCCAGCGGCCAATGTCACATATACACATACCGCGGTCAAGTACCCAGCGGTCAATATCACACATACACATACCGCGGTCAAGAATCCAGCGGCAACATCACATCACATACTGCGGTCAAGAATCCAGTGGCAACATCACATCACATATCGCGGTCAAGAATCCAGCGGTCAATATCACACAGTGCGCACGATACATACCGGCCCGGGACTCGGCGAAAAATGTAATAACATAATGCACGAGCAGAATCATAAGTAGCCAAATACAGTTTAAAACATTTTCAAAGACTTAATAGGTTAATCGAAACGAACCATCATTTATAGGCCAAAACAGTAGTCAAATCAGATTTTCTTTCGAACGTCACTCGGGAACATATCTGTCACGACCCAGCCCCGTGGCCCGCGACTGGCGCCCTATTTGGACACCCAAACAGACTTTCAGATTAAATCATCATAATTTAGCTTAGCTCAAATATCATATTCATCGTATTTAGCAAAAGTGAAAATAAATACTATCTTAAGCGGTCGCGCGTACAAAAGTGTCACATCAATATCGAGGCGGCGAATATACATCGTACATATAGCTGCACATATATACAAACATGAGGGTCATTATGGCCACCATAACAAACGGGACCGCATTCGTATGCAAATCATGAAAATCGAACACACATAGGACCCACGACCCACAAATATGACTACTGTGCCTCTACAAATCAAAACGGCATCATACGACGGACTTATTGTGGCCCCGCCGTACCCCAAATAATCAAATATACAAAAGCATAACCAACTTTGCTAAGGTAGGTACCAACATAAAACTTACCAAAAGAGGTGTAGGATTGAACCTTGGAGAATGTGTGGCCTACCCTGGCAAACCATCACGAACCTCCTTCACTGGGGCATGAAACGCTTTCGAAGAACTTTAATGGGGTCCTTACTTTAAAGATTCACTTGAGTATGTAAAGCATAAAGTACAAAAAAATCCAAACCATTTGTGTTGAAGGGTTCAAAGAGAGAAAATACCGATCAAAGTATCGAAGAGGTCGAAGACATATGTACATAATGCAAATAGAAAATCATGCATAAAGCTCGGAACGTGGTCACCACCCGACGCCGGTGCCACAACACGCATACCCGTAAGGTTTCAAATCTCCGTACAAACCCCGAACATATCATATCACACATATCATATCGTGACATATCATGTCATCGGAACAAATCATATCATCGGACCCATATCACAAGATAACTCCATATACGGCCCTATGGCGAGGTCTCGGAAACCGCAACATAAAGATACTACCGAATTTATCATAGTGCGCACGATCACAAACCGGCCCGGAACCGGCGAACGAAATCATAGTATAGGCACTAAGCAGAGTAGTGTGTAACTATTCATGCAAATACATAATTAAATTCCAAGGATCGACAAACAAATACATATACATATTCATATTAAGATCGAAGGCTTAAAGTAAGCATCGGGTCCGCAACTTTCTAATTAATATACGAATGTCTTTCGAGAGCCTTTAGATTTATAAAACTTTCGAAAAATACTTCTTAACTATTCTCTGAAAATTTAGTGTCGTTCACATTTAGAAGCTTTCATATCACTTGTGGAACAAACCAAACGGAGTCTTAAATTCGTAGGCAAAGGTCCCATCTTTATGTCAAACCAAAGTAGATTAAATAAGACAACCGAAAGAAACCTTGGGACTAGTGGGCCCACCTCGGGTCAAATCGAGGCGGCGGGCATAAATCACTTAACTTTAGACTCTATGGAGTCATCCTATGTAAGTTTCGAAACAATTCCATCACATTTGCGCAAATTATGGATATTCGAATAGTTTTCCAACAAAACATAGAAGTCATGATTCAATTGTACTGAATGAATAGTAACTAAAATCAAACTCGGGTTTCGATGAGCAGGATAACCCCCGAGGCTCAAATTCAAACCTAGTATATCTAGGACATGCCAAAAGAAGAAAAGGGCTAGCTTTACATACCTTTTTCACTTCTTACGCTCGCCCAAACTCAAATCCCGTTTACTTCAAAATCTACAATTGGTCATAGTTGCCAAATATAAGTTTCAAGCTTTTGTGAGTTCAAACTTAAATCCATATTTGTCTACCGAAATTTCGGAAAGATTTCCTATAAATTTAACATCCCCGAGATTTAACTCGGCCAAATTTGTCAACAACCACATCAACAACACCAATAACCACAATAATAGTCATTAGGAATCAATTTAAACTCCTTCTAGCATTAATAGTTTTCTTTTCTACATAGCGCAATAACTTCCATTCCAACTTCACAATTCCAAGCTAATATCAACATTTCCATATTCATTTACTAATCAAAATCGTTCCAACACAACTCGGAAGTAGTCCATACTATTATACAAAATATTTACAAAATATCCAAGAATCCCACCGAAATCATATTTCATTCAAAACCTCTATTCTTCGACATAAATGTTCATAACACATCTTTGTCTCCCAAATTCATCAACAACAACCATAATTCACATCTAGAATCTTACTTCCATATTTATATAAAAATCATATGAAAATCACATAATTTCCCATAATGTCATACATGCCATTTCAATGCCAATTCGAATCGTTTAAGACTTACTTACGTCATAAATGTCATACGACACAACTAACAAGCCAATTAAAATTAAATTCACCTCTCCTCTTTACCACCATGGCTCACGGCCACACACACATCTCACACACACACACGCCATGCACACACACACCACAATTCCATAGTTTTCATGCAACTCTAATCATTATAACATAAGCACTTCTTCCATAACATAAAAGAATAGAATTCTTACCCTTTTTCTTTAATTTCTCACTTGCCGCAAGCGTAGTTCTTTCGCTTAACTAGTTATACCACGTCGGAGAGCATCTTGAACTTGTTAAGATTTCAAGGAGGAAGAGATTTTTGAATCCATGTTGAAAGCTTGAAATTTTATTTTTTTTTCTTTGCGGGGGCCGAACCCCTCCTTTGTTCTTGCTCTCCTTCTTTTGTTCTATGTTCTTGAATTTTCTTTAAGCTTATCCCTTCTTATACTTATTAATCACATGACTAAGCACATGACTTATTCACCACATGGGCTTGGGCCAAGGCCCCCCTTGGCCGGCCACCCCCTTGCTTTGGGCCACAATTTTTCTCTTATTATTTTAGCCCAATTAATTATGAAGCTTGTTTTGTAATTCCCGAAACAAATTTCCGAAATTCCAATTTTGCCCTTGGCCTTCTTCCGACGCTTCCGCGTCCACACTCTCTCATAAGCAATATATATATATATATATATATATATAAAATCAAAATATGGCCTTATTCCTTACAAGCCACAATTATTCCAAAATTTCCGAATATGTGAAAATACGGGTTATAACAATATCAAACTGAACTTCAGAAACCGTAGTTACGTATCAAAATCACATACATAAAAATCCTTATTTCAGACTCAACAGATAAATAAGTAATCATACTCGGGGGTCGGAAAGATAGTCGTATTAAGTTCTTTTCAAAAACTCGTTAGTGTTATATCCCGCATTTTGTGCGTCGGAATATTTCGAGATCGAGTAAATCGAAGAAAATAAGTTTGATGAAAATTTGGGGAAATGTGGGCATTTTTTAAGTCAACTATGGAGGCGCATATCTCATAGTATATGTGGAGTTTTAAGGTATTTTAAAAGCCTAAAATGAAGTTCGTCGAGTCTAGTTTGTAATGCAACAAACCGTTCATTGATAGGACATCGGAGAGAGAATTATAGACGTTACAAACCGAACTCGTCGATGCGAAACAGATTCCCGCGGTACCGCTACGGTGCACTACACGGTGCGCTGCATCGTAGCTACGAAACTCACGTTGCGCTTTTTAAAAGGGACAGAAACTTCATTTTATTTCAAAGAAAAAGCTCCACAAATTTCCAGAAATTTCAGCAAGAAAGAAGAGAAAAAAAAAAGAAGAGAAATCTTGAAGCCTTCAACTTTGATTCAAAATTATAATTTGTTTGTATTCCTACTAAGTTCAAGATTCTCTACAAAGTGGTATAAATATCATGGCAAGAAAGAGCTTCTTTTGGCAAGTGGAAAAGTTGGAAGAGGGTAAGAATTTAATCTTCTTTTATATGTTATGTATGGTTGTGTATGTTGTGGTGTGTAGGAATGAGGGAAATTCATGAAAAATATGGACTATATGTTGAGGCCGTGTGGTTGTGGTATAGTATGGAAAGGGATGAATCAATTTTCTTAAGTATTTTGGTTGTTGTTACAATGGAATCTATGATGAGAAATGGAAGTTTGATAATTCTAGTTCAAGTTGTAGTTGTCGGGGAAGTTGTTTTTAAGCAAAGTGAATTTAATTATGTTGTTCTTGTGTTGGCGTGAAACTAATGTTG
>NW_026724645.1:0-5332 GCF_029784015.1 Lycium ferocissimum
CAATTGCTCAATTCAAAAGCCCCAACCGAGAACCTCAACTATAACACATTCCTCATTTCCAAATCATGATTTGCACCAACAATTTACCCTCTAACAATGTCATTCTCATAAATATACAAATTACATCGAATGCACAATAATTCTCCAAATCAGCCCATACAATTACAACATCAATCTTGAGCCATTAAACCTACTCATTTCCAACATAGAATTCACAATGACAACATTCAAAATTCCAAATAAATTAATTCATTCATTGTCATATAATATGACCCATATTCGACGATACTACACATATACATATGTTGATGATTCTCATTCTTTTCTTCACACTACTGACTAAACATGCTACATAAAATCATTTAAATCCTCCCCGGCCTGACACCACGCACCTACACTGGCCAAAACCTGGCCACACACGGCATAACTCCATATTTATATTTCACCAATTTCATCCATATTAACATACTACAACATGCATTCGCCAACAACACATAAAACAAGATTAAATCTTACCTTTCTTCTTCAGAAACTTCACAAATAGGCTAGGGTTTGCGATTTACAAAACGGATGGTTTGATGACCCAAACAACACTTCCACGTTACTTAGGGACCTCCAATTAGTGGATTTGCATCAAAGATATATTTTTGGGATGGATCAATTTGGACTTGGTTTTTCAAGGTCTTGGCCGAGAGGTTGATATTGTTGTTCTTCAACTTCTTGTTTTTTTTTTCTAAGTGTGGGATGAAGATGAATGACTTAGTAGTCATCTTTTGTACTAATATAAGACTTATACATGTGTCCTGCGGCCCAGCTGTGTTGGACCAATTAAAATTGGCCACAAAATGTGTGGGACAATCGAGTCCCGCGGCCAAGGGGCCCAATTTTGCGTGATTTCCAACTTTCAATTATACCACTTTTGGTACCAAATTTTTCCTAAATGTTCCATAGCAACAAATTCATGAACAAATTATATCTGAAACAAAATCAAAGGTCAAAAGTCCGACTTTGTATCCCGAATGGTTTGGACTAACTTATCATAATTAAACTTAGGATGGTCAATACCTGAAATACGGGATATAACAAGCGACATGCCCAAAACGGCCCTAATTACAACATAAAAGATGCCGATAATCACAAACATCTACGAATACACCAGGCAAACCACATAAACTTATACATTATTTCATACCTCCTTTCATCTAAATTAGTAAATTATACCCAATGACACCCGACAACAACATCATTCATTCATGTGCAAGAAAACTACATTAAGATCACAATAAGTCCTTACAACAGCCCATAAAACAAGTTCAACTTCAACTTTAACCATTTAATTCCTTCACTCTCATCATATAATCCATGACAACAACAACCAAAATGCTACTTAAAATTAATTCACCAATTCTAACTAAAACAACCCCCTTACACGGCTCAAACCACATCTCAACATCAACATACACAATTCTTTAGATTCAATTCATATCTACCAAATTGCAACAAGTCCAAACCCCTTCTAAAACATGTAGAAAAGGATTAAATCTTACCTTAACAACTTGGCTCCTTCATTTGCTGAAATTTGTAGATTAAGATAACAAGTATTCTTTTTGCCCAAATGCTCAATTCACGTTACCATGACCTTCAATTGGTTGGAACACCATGGAAATTAATTTTGGCTATTAAGAATTATGAGTTCAATTTGCACAGCTATGGCCGTGAGCTGCCATGGCTGGACTCTCTCTCTCTAACTCTTATTTTTGTGTTGGACATGAAATGAAATGAATGACTATCAATTAGTCATCAAACCTAAGTCTTATATGCTGCCCATATGGTTGACATGTGTCCAGCCACATGACATGTGTCCCATTAACATCCATGAGCCAATCATATTCAGATATGTCTTAGTGGGGCCCACTTAGTGGTCTAATTAGGGTAATTAATCATAATTAATCACTAATCCCCACTTAATAATCTAATCATGGTTAATTAATCCCTAATCTCCACTAATATTTCTACATTACTAGAAATTCGCAAGCAAGTCATGCACTTATTAAAATCGGGGATTAAAAGCCGCATATCCAAAAATAATTTTGTCCTCGGACTTATGTCGATTAGCTTACGAATAGTTCATCGTACAAAAATACGGGATATAACATCCTTCCCCCCTTTAGATCATTCATCCTCGAATGTTAAACTAGTCCCATAGGGTCTTATAAAAATTTCGGGGGAGTCTCCTTTATTACGACAATATGTAGTCTCATCTACCAATCAACATAGTCAGTGAGGAATTTAAATTACCTGTAGGCATAGGGAACAAGTAAGGATACTTATTCTTCATCTCATCTTTAGCTTCCCCGGTTATCTCTTCCCGATTATTATTTCGCCACAATACCTTAACGGAAGCCACATCTTTAGTACGCAACTTCCTAACTTGGCGACCAAGTATAGCCATAGGGTTCTCCTCATAAGACAACTCCTCCGTTACCTGGACATCGTCCATGGGGAATACTCTAGAAGGGTCACCAATACATTTGCGAAGTATCAATACGTGGAGCATTTGGATCTGCTTGCTTCCAAATCGGATGGTAGGTCCAACTCATGAGCAACCTTGCCTACCCTACGAATAATCTGATAAGGCCCAATGTACCTCGGGCTAAGCTTCCCTTTCTTGCCAGACTCATTACACCCTTCATAGGTAGTGACGCCTTCGAATACCAATCACCAATCTGGAAGGATAAAAAGGGCATAAGGCATAAGTGCTACAAATGTACACGACTTCACCTTGGAAATAGTGGAATCCTTAAAGGACAAAGACAGTAGGCTTAAGGAGCAAATGATGTATTGTAAATTTATTAAAGGAAGCAGATGATATAGGTTGGGACAAAGAGAATGTTACAAGAGAACTTTGGACACTTATCATCAAAATATAGGTGCTACCTAATTAAGATTGGAACAGTCTACAAGTACTAATTGATTATTGATTGGAGTAAGTAGAATGTGGCCTTGAATGAGTTGCTACATTGGTCGCATTGCTCGAATACAGATTATCAGATGAGATTTTGTACTATATATAGAAAGGTTAGCATTTGTATTGATTTTATTAGAGTTTGATACGTGAATAATCAGAGTTATAGATTATAAGGAAAAGACATGGGTATGGTACAGTACCAAGTGAATTGGAAAAAAGATCAGATGAATTTGAGGTTGGAAATAGGAAAATAGATTAGAATATAAACAAATAATGGTATAAGCACACCCTTAAGGGAGGAAGCTGGTGAGAGAAATGCAAGTGTGAAATGGAAACAATTGACAGCACCCAATATATTTAATATGGATGCTTGAGCTTCAAGTGAGACCCCTTGCTGAGACAAGTTAGTAAGATCTAAAAGCCAGCAATAAATGGACAGAAGTCAGATGGTAATTGAGACAGTGCTGAGAATTAATTGTAGAGATCTTGAATAATATGACATTAGAAAGTGGGTGCTTGTGAAAAAGAAAGAATACGACAAGCGAATGGTAACGAGTAATTTAAGAGATATTGTGAAGGATAGCAACGCTATGCAGGATTCGAGGCTAAGATGTTGGCAATAGAGTTGTTCACTAATGATATTGCGACTATTAACAAGAGAAGGAATAGAAAATCTCCTATAGTAGGAAGTGAGAAAAGCAAAGGTGAATAAAGGAAAGGAAAGGTATGACAAGATAGGCTACGAGCGAATTTTAGTACGGAGAATATGTAAAGCAGAATGAACCAGGAGAAGGAAAGACTATGACTAAGATTGAATATACTTTATACAAGTGGTACAAGAATAGTTATGTAACCTCTGAATGTTGTATACTAGAATGAGACCAAGTGAGTACTTGATAAGAAGAGTAAGGATTAAATTAATAACAATTCGGTTACGATATTTTGGGTACATTAAGGAAAGATGTAAAAATGGTTTTAAGCCCCAATTGAGATAGAATTAATACTAAAGGGCAAATAGGACATGGCCATAGTTGAGTTGGCAGAGAATTTATTACCCCGATACCGATTGTAGATACGAGAGAGGAATGCAAGGTAAAAGCATGAAGGCTAGTGAAACGGCAGCTAAGGTATTTCTTGGGCTGGTTGTTACCTCGCATATTCTTGTAAAGATTGCAACATAATGTGTGAAGGATTAAGAGCAAAATGCGAGGTAAAGGGGCAACGAAGAGTTTGAATTAAAGATAAAGAAATGACACGAGATAATATGCCTAAAGTGTTAAAGTTGGTTTAAAGGGGAAATTGTTAAAGGGTTTAAGCGAGATGATAACAATTGGTTTGGATGGATGAATTTATAGTAAATAAAAATTTTTTCAAATTATCGTTAATAATGGAGAGAGGGGGCCTATGTAAAGTTATAATATGAGGGAACCCCCTATACTCGGGGCAACTCTAAGGTTTGAGATCAAGAGCAAAAAAAAAGAGTGACGGGAAAGTCTTTTAAAGAATGAAGTAATACATGATGAAGATTCGAATATGGACTTAACACCTCGCCCCCCTGAAGTATGACTTATATGGGGTTTGTGGATAGGGACAAGATCCCATTTTTCTTCCCCTCGGGACTCAAAACTAGAACATGCGAAGTTATATATCAAAGGGGAAGTGAGACTTAGGGTTCCCCACTCTATTAAATCGGATGAAAAATTTATAGCTAACCCGGTCATTCCCGAAGGTTGGGGACACAAGTGAGTCTTAAACGCATTTCCCCTCGGAGACGGAGGCCCGGGGTTATTCAAACGTAGAAGATATGTTAGGGCTGTTTATTGACTTCGGAAAGGGAGGCGGGGCGACTTTCCATTGTCGAGGTTGTTATAATAATAGTACCATTCAGTATTCGGTACCGTTGACCTTGTAGGCGGGGGTCGGGTCCCCTGGTTTTTCGATGTTGGGGAGACTAAGTTAATGCCAAAATATTGATGTTGTTGATAAAGGGGAAGCATTCGGGGAAGGTTATTTTGCCCCAAATGACAAATCAAAACAATTTAAGTTCCTCTTAATGATATCTTTTTATCATTTCGCGTACTACACCTTTAAGTTTGTAGCTATATATTTCCCTTTTTTTTTACACTCATACTCCACTTATTACGTCTATCTTGGGGACTTCCTTTAGAATTCCCTTTCTTTCTCTGCTATGTCTATCTTTTATTTTGCAAAATTTTGTACTTCGATCCTTCAACACATCCTTCGCATAAATTTTTCATTTTCAAAATGTATTCTTTCATCCCTTTGTTTTTCATTTTTCTCATTTCCTTCATTCTACCTCGTTTATCTTTTTTTTAAGTTGATCTTTCACAGTTTGTCACTTTT
>NW_026724646.1:0-5063 GCF_029784015.1 Lycium ferocissimum
ATAGGGGTTTTTAAATGTATGTGTTTGTAGTATAAGTCTGTATTAATGTTAGTTGCATGTTTTTTTTTTGGGTGGAAAAAAAGAATGAAAATCATCCTGGGGTGGCCTGGTGTTGGGAATGCCTTTTTTGTGTAGTCTGAAAAACAATTTGTTATATTTTGTTGTGGGTTTATGGAGTTTATAAGGAAAAATGCGAGTTTAAACTTAGAAGATTTTAAATTTGGGTTTGGAGATTTGGGGAAATTATGGGATTTTATGTAATTTTTGCATTTGTGAATATTGTTGAAATGTGTGGATTAGTAGTGAAACTCATGAATTTGGAAAAAAAGAATGTATTTAGTTGTTTGGGGTTTGGAGAAAACGGATAAGGGGATTTATGTGTTTGTTGGGAAAATTGATGATTTCGGAATGTATTGAATTGATTATTGATGTTGTAATTGGTTTTGGTTTGGTTTTTTTGGGGGAAGGGCCCGGTTGTAATCTGGGGGTTGGGAAAATTTATGGGGGAAGGCGCAAAATTTTTGTAGAATCTAATGTCCGTTTGGAATTGAATCCCTAAGTATGATAGCTAATGTTAAGTCTTTCCAAATGAGATCTTGATTTTTGGGGTTGGGGGGCTTGGTTTGTATTACGATCGAAAGGGTATGAAAGGCGTCGCTTTCTTTTTCTTTCCAGTGCTATTAGGCTATGCCCCGCGTTCGGGGTTATTGTTTTAAACCCACTGATTCTTTTTGCCCTAAAGATGTATTCTTTAAGTGTTAAATAAAGTTCTTAAGTTTTCAAATAGAGGGTTTTTAAAAAGACTTTAAAATTTTGACTAAAAAAGGGGGCCCCAACCAAACGTCCGTAACTTTTAAAAGCTCGGGAAAACCCCAAAACAAAAATGTAAGTTCAAAGGCTAACTCTCCCCAACCCCGTACGGGTGGGGGGGGTGGCACCGTCCGTGGGGCCCGGGGCCCATGCACCATGGATTTTGGAAAATTTAATATTATCTTCACTATGACCCCCATATGGTTTTTTATTTACTTAAGGTGGATTATGATTTTGTGCATATGGTTTTTGACTCCCCCTGTTTATGGGTTTTTCCCCGTTCCCGGTCCGGGGTTATGTTTCGTGCGCGTTATGATATATTCGGTGTGATTTTGTGTTACGGTTGCAGCTCCCGCAGGCGGGGCCGTTTATTGGGTTATGTTGGATGGTTTATGGTTGGCTATGATTTTTTACGGGGATATGTCGGGGTTTCGGAGAAAGAAACTTTTTGGGGTGATTTTTGGGGATGGCGCCTGACAAACGGGGGACCATCGTTTAAGACCCTTGCTGATTTAATTTTTGACACATATTTTGATATTTTTTTATAAATTATTTTTTTTGCTTTGTTAGTATGTTTTAATCCCCTTACTACTTTAAAACCATTTGTCGACCCCTTTCCCCCTTTCGTTTTGCCCCATCCGGGCCCGGTTTTAGGGGCCCCCCAGGCCATCATTTCCCTTTTGGGGGTGCTCCTTTTGGACTCTATATTTTGGAAAAATGGCGGGGGCCCTTCACCCGCCACCGGGGCCCTTTTGGCCCCTTTTGTTATATGGATATGTTTTTGGGGGTGGCCTTTGTTGGTATTTTCCCTGCGGGTTAATTTTTTGGGTTTGCAAAAACGGGGGAAATCCTTTGGAAAATTTTTTAAAAATTTTTTATTTTTTGGGCTTTTGGTACGTACGGTGCCGGATGGGGCGCTAGTCACCGGCCTAGGGGGTTGGGGTTTGTGACAAAAGGGGCCCCGGCTCTACTTTATGTATTTTTCCCTCCTTTTTTTGGTAGAATTGGGAAAAACTTAAACCCAATATGTTATCCCCGTATTTCACGTTGGAGTTGTGGGATAAGGGTAAAAAATTTAAAAGGTAAAGACGATTTCTAAAATAATCTTAATGTCCAAGTTGTTGGGAATATTATTTATGGGTATTGATATTGTGGGGATATTGAGAAAGGCAAAGGGGAAAGAAGAAAATTGTAAAAGGGCCGTGGAAATAAGCGGAAGGGTTAGGGACAAAATGGTAATTTTGAAAAAGTCAAAGAAACAAATTTCACGAGTTTCATGAAAGTTCCAAAAGGACATGTTGGCCATGTGAAAAAAATGGGAATGGAAAAAAGTTTTAAAAGGAAAAATATTTTTTATTTAAAATTAAAAAAAAAAGAAAAAAAAAATTCTAAAAAAATAAAAAAAAAGGGGAAAAAAAGGGAAAAAATCTGAAAGTGCCCCTCCATGTTAATAGCTCTATATATATATATACAAGAAGAGTTCATCCATTTAATTCAAGACTTTGGAGAAAAGAGAGAAAAAAAAAGATAAAGGAGAGATTTTGGGGGGCCCATTGGGCCCCCCCCAAGGAAAAAAAGTCATTTTTTTTCCCAAAAATTTGTTTCTTAATGAAATCTCCACTAATTTGGAGGCCCTTTTCAACATGGTAAAATTTTTGGAAGAAAGGGTCACTTTTTGTTGCAATCTCAAGTTCTAGCCAAGTGAGGAATCAAGGAAGAAAGGTAAGAATTAAACTTCTTGATTTTTGGAGGGTTTCCATTTGTTTTTTCGGGACAAATGAATGAAAAACATGGGGGTCAGCATGTTGGGGTTAAATGGAATAGAGTTGGATGGTGGGAAGTGATGAATAAATTTCTTTTGGGGGGTATTTTGATTTTTTTGGGATTGAAAATTTGTATACATTTAGTATGAATGAAGGGAATGAAATCCTTTAAAAATTTAAAGTTGTGTTGTAGAAAAAGGGGATGGGTGGCCTGGTATGTAGCATTTTGGTTGTTGTTTTTTTGGGAATATTATGATGAAAGAATGAATGTTTAATGATTCATGTTAAAGTTGTAGTGTGGGGTTTTTTTGGAAAATTTATATGATTTTGGTGTATTTTTTGCGTTTGAGGAAATAATGTTGTTTATAGCAATAAGGGGAAAAGGGAAAAAGGTTTTGGGTTTTGGGTTTTTTGGGAGTGGGGTTTTGGTTTTGGATTAATATGTTGATTGAATCGTTTTGAAAGTTATGTGGGTGGAATTGAATAAGATTGAACAATTGTTGGTTTTATTGGTAGTTTGGCCGGGTTTTAATTCCCGGATTGTTGTTGATTAAAAATTTTTTGGGGGTTAGGGTTTTTGGGGGAGGCCCCTTTGGGGGGGTTTTAAAGAAATTTTGGGAGAATGTTACTTTGAGAATTTTTTTAGATGCTTAAGTTAACATTTGGTAAATATTAAAAATTGTAGATTTTAAACTTGACTTGAATTTGGGGGAGCGTAAGGGGGGCGGAAAAAGGAAAGTAAAGGGTTAACCCTTCTTTTGGGATGTCTTAGAAAGTAACCCTTTGAATACGTGCCTCCGGGGACCCTCTAATTCTAGAAATCCAAAATTTAAATTGGTTACTATTCATTCGGAGAATTGAAGAAATGTTCATGAATTTGTTGAAAAAATGTCTAAACACCTAGAACCCTTTAATAAACCCGAATACCCTAAAACCCCATAAGTAATGTCGCGAAACGCATTATACGTAAAGCGTGTATACCCCTAATTTTTGGTCCCAGGTGGGCCCCCATTCCCCAATTTCCCCCCCTATGGTTCCATTAAGGGATTTCCGTCTATAGTCAATGAAAGTTCTTGGTTTCTTTTTGACTACCAAACAATAAAACCCAACTAAACTCGGCTCCAAGCTGATTTTTCCCTTTCTAAAAAATTTATAACTATTTTCCAAAAAATTTCTTTTTTTTTTTTTTAAAAAAACAAGTTTTACAATATTGAAATTTTAAAGACTAAAACGACTAAATTCCATGATGATAATGATGATGGGATATGAGAAGAAGTCTATGATGAGAATGCCAAGGGTATGTTCTTACTACAAAAACGAATTACTTTGGGTATTTTGAATAATGACTATTTTCAAAGGTTTTAAAGTAAACGGTTTATGCCCTTTTGATCCCCCCCTTGATTTCTCAGGTTACTCTCCATTGATAGTCTCGCCCCTTTGTTTTGTTCTTTCAAAAAAGGGGGGATAAAACGCCCCCTGGGTTTTAAAAAAAATCGGGGGTTACCGGAACCTTACGTCCTGATAGCGTTATAGTTTTTTTTCCCGGGCCCCCCCCGCATGGATATGTATGTATATGTATATGGGGAAGATTGGGGCAGGGAGAGACATAGACGGGGGGTTATACACCCCCACATGTTCCGATTTACTTGATATCATCCCGGAAAGCGGGGTGCCCCCACGCGGGGGTATATATTCCTTGTGGTTAAAGGGTCGGGGCGCCTCGGGAATATACTTTTTGTGCTTTTTTTAATTTAAAAGAAATATTTTTCAAAGGGGGAAAATGATGGCATCCGCCCCCACCGGATACACCCGGGTTTCTCTCTTTTCAGAGATGTTCCTTTTTCCATGGTTATTGTTCACAGTAGGTTATTTTCTTTACCCCCAAGATATGAATCCCCGTTTTATCATTTTTTATTTTAAAAGTTTTTCTTATGCCTTACATACTCGGCTTTGTTCGTACCCCAAATTTCCCGGGCCCTTTAATGCCCCGGTAAAACCCGAGGAGCCCGGGGGAGCATAAAAAGTTTTCCGAGGGGAGTCTTCCCCTTTCCCCCAGTTTTCCCGGGGTCGGGGTGCTATTTGATGTCTTGTCCCGGGGGGGAACTCCGGAAAAAATGTGGGTTTCGGGGGTCGGGTTTTTACTACGATACAAATTGGGGTTAATGTTTTTTTGATTTTAAAAAACATCGACGGGATTTTAGAAATCTTTTATGTTTCTTGGCCCTGAGATTCAAAAAAAAAAAAAATATCGGTACGCAAGAGAGGCCCCGGGGGTTCGCCGGGTCCCGGGCCCCGGGTCGGTGCCCCCTCACACCCCAAAAATCGGGGTGTGACACAATAGAACCGTTTGGGGAGTCAAATGGGAAAATTCAATTTTATCAAGGGGGGTATATAGAGATTGTTCGGTGGGTTTTATGTGGTCGTTAACCAAAACAAAATCCCATAGAACCGGATATGACCCAATTTTATGTTATTAGGGGGAGGGATTTC
>NW_026724647.1:0-5105 GCF_029784015.1 Lycium ferocissimum
CTACGAACATTCGATAGGAATATCTTCTGTAACTACGATGTTTTGGTTGTCGGACGACGGGGAGTATGATTGTTATTGAGTCTTCAGATGTTGGTAAGTGTGTGTGTCTTGTCGGGTGGATATGTGTGCATATGGTTTCGGATTTCGGTATGTGTGTATGTGTATATGTGTATGTGCATGTGTGTGTGTGATGTGTGTTGGATACTTGGCCGCGGTATGTGTGATATTGACCATTGGATATTGACCGCTGGATACTTGGCCGCGGTATGTGTGACATTGACCGCTGGATACTTGGCCGCGGTATGTGTGCTATGGACCGCTGGATACTTGGCCGCGGTATGTGTGACATTGACCGCTGGATACTTGGCCGCGGTATGTGTGCTATGGACCGCTGGATTCTTGACCGCGGTATGTGTGATATTGACCGCTGGGTATTTGGCCGCGGTATATGTATATGTGATATTGCCGCTGGGTATTTGACCGCGGTATGTGTATATGTGATATGTGATAATATGATGATATGATCTTATTTGCGAGTCCTGGCTAGATGGCGGGACACGATATGTGTTCATATGATATGTGATTTTGACGATCTGGATTATGATCGGTCGGTTAATGTCGGCTTACGCATGATATGTTTTGATTTTTAGTATATATGAGAAAGAAATGTTTTCAAAAAAAGCGAAGCATTTTGGTATTCTAATTATCATATTTGTTTTACGTACTCGACTTCGGTTATGATTTCGTTTTCTATACTTTCTCGCTTTGCATACTCGGTACGTATTAAAATCGACCCCCTTTCTTCGGGGGCTGCGTTTCATGCGCGCGGTACTCCCCGGATGATTAACGACCATTACGAGAAGATGTTCCGAGGGGTTAGCGGCTCCACTTGCTCCCGGAGTGTTGCCGAGTCGAGTTTGTATGATATGCCTTACGGATGGATGTTAGAGACTTTTCGGAACAGCGTCGTGGTGTTGGTTGTCGATGCCGAAGCGGCTCCGTCAGCCGATATGTCGGTGCAGTATTTATGTATTGAGTTTTGTATGGTTATAGATTTGTTCGGTTTGGAGAGATACGAAAGAGTATTTACGAAGAAAAAAAAATTTACTATGTATTTTATCTTATTTGATTTAAAAAGTTTGGCGTGACTTTGTATGCGGTAAGAGTCTGAGGGTTCGCTCGGCCCTAAGTAAGGGTCGGGTGCCCATCACACCCTAATAAGGTTAGGGTGTGACAGTTCAAGTGAATCAAGTGTAAGAAGCTCATTAGGGTTCATCCAAGACAAGGAATCTCATTGGAAGTGGAACTAGGGCTTTGCTCAAGTGAAGTGTTTCCACTCAAAGCTCATTCCTACTCAATCAAAGGTAAGTTTTATGATCATTCCATGTTGTTTAAAGTATTGAGAGGTTGAAATACATAGATTATGAAAGGAGGTGGAAGATAGGTCATAAATATGAGGATGGTGACACCTTTGAGTAGTAGCTTAGAATGAATCATGATTCTTGACATGTTGTAATTATAAATATGTTATAAATGAAATTAAGAACGTGGGAGAAACATTATATAGGGGTGAACGTAATATTGTACTATGACCATGATTATGGATGATTTGAAGTGGAATTAGGAGATTTGGATAATGTAGGTGAATGAAGATTGTTGCTTATGATATTATGAATGTTATTATTGACGTTTGGGAGTTGATATATGATATGGAGAAAGTTGTATAAACAAAGGAAGTGCTGCCCAATTTTCTCTAGCTTTAGTCAAGTGTGCTTAAGCTATCGGTTATCTAATGCTAGTACAAAAACTCTCTTGAAGGGAGAAACGTGAATATTGGATAGGAACGTCCAAGTGATTGAATAGTTAAATGAAAAGGTATGTGAGGCTAATCCCTTCCTTTCTAAAGCATGAATCTTATGACATGATTTTCCCTTATTCTCCATGACCTTCTTACATTCCGAAAATTATGAGTCTATGTTCATGAAGAGCCTCATATGAGATAAAGACAAGATATACGTTATGAGTACGATAATGATGATGATGAGCTTAAGTCTAAAGATTCTAAAGTTCATGATATGATGCTTCTACAAAGCTAATGAATCTAATTATGATTAATTGATGTAGTTCTTTGTGATACACTCACCTTATTTGCTAATCCCTTCAAGGTCAGGCAGAGTGTTTATGAAACTCCATAATGGAATCGAGGGTTCATGACCTTATGTCACCTCGATAAGGTATAGTTATCTTTGAGTTCCTATGCATGCATTATGATGAGTACATGATGATGATATTACACCGTGCCCATATGGCCAGGCAGACATCGCTAAGGCTGGCAGCGTATACACCATGTCTAGATGGCATAGGCAGACACCACTAGTGGGCGGCATGAGATGGTTACCCCGGACGTGGGAGGCCTGGGCGCGGGCTAACGATGATTACACCGTACCTATATGGTCGGGCAGCTTATACATATATGCATACATGATATGGTGATGTTTATGAAGTAAGTTAGCATGCATTGATTCATTCTTTAATGTCGATCGATTCTGAGTCGTTCTTACTTGATGTCTCTGGTTTCATTGATGTATCATTATTGTTTATGCCTTACATACTCGGTACGATGTTCGTGCGCGTCTTTTCTTTGGACGGCGTGTTCGTACCCATGTGACGGGGAGACGGTGCGGATCCATAGGAGCTATCGACGGTTACGAGAGCACTCCATTGTTCCGGAGGTGCCATGTTGAGATATTATTTTGTCTACATATTTGGGCACGACGGGGTCCCGTCCCATGCTTATGTCTAGTACTCTAGTAGAGGCTCGTAGATACGTATGTGTGGGTAGTATGGTCTCATGATTCTCCTCACTATATATATTATTTTGATAGCCAAAGGGCTTATGTATATAAATGTAGATATGCTTGAAATTGAAAGTGGTTTTCCTTATGACTAGAAGTGTGAGAGTAATAGATAAACGCAAAATAAGTATGATGACTAGCAGTATGAGTGGTGCTCGGTAGTCAGCTCCGGGTACTCGTCATGGCCCCCTAGTCGGGTCGTGACAGACAGAGAGCCGTAGCAATTATGAGTTAAGACCATCTTAATGGCAACAGATCCTAAGATGGTAGCTAGATATCAGTTGACCGCTGGGTACATACATAAGAACGTGAGGATATGGAACTAATGAATGAGTTCGACAAAGAATTGCGAGGATATGAAAGAAGACTGATGAGCCCATAGTATAAGAGCATGAAGATCAGGAACTGAAGGAGGACAACCATTGCAAGAAATTAATGATAGCATCGTAAGCTCGCAAGCTACAACATTCGTCCTCGAATGTTTCTAAGGGGGGAAGAATGTTACACCTCGAAAAAAAATTGCGTCATTTGCATTGGAAGTAAACTAACTTAAGCTCCGGGAGGTCATGGAATCCTTATAAGGTTAATAAATACTCATAACAAGTGTTAAGCAAGTGTCTAAAGGTTCCGGGATCAAGCAAATTGAAGAAAATAAGTTTGACAAAAATTTGGAAAAGTTGGCAGGATTTTGGACAGAAATTTTGGGTCAAATTTAGAGGGGTATATCTCTGGTATATCAGGATTTTTGAGGTGTTTCAAGAGCCTAAAATGAAGTTCGTCGAGTCTAGTTTCCAACGCAACAAACCGTTCGTCAATATGATATCGGAGTAGGGAGTTATGGGCATTTTAAAATGGACTGCCAGAAGTCGCGAATCTACGCGGAAATTCTAAAAACCTCTTAAAAGATCCATTAAATTCGGCCCACTAGCCCAACCAGAATTGGGCAGCTATATATATCCCTTTAAGTCATTTAAATCACCTAATTTCTCACCATTTGTTATCTCCACCCTTCTCTAAAGCCTTCCACACTTATCTCCCCATTATAAGAGAGTTATTGAGGATTCTTGAAGGTTCTACAACATTCCACAACCTTCCATACCATTGAAAGAAAAGATCAAACATCAAAACCTTAAGATAATCTATGGAAGATGATTATTCTTGTTTCTCTTCAATATTGTGATGAACTTGAGCTTGGGAGAAGTAGAGTGAGGTGAAATTCTTCCATTATAAGGTATGTTCCCCATCTTATCTATATGATTGAGTTGGTTTAAAGGTTTAATAACTCTTGAAAAGGAAAAGAATCAAAGTGGAGAAGTCACAAAGTATTGAATTAAAGATGATGACTGTTACACCTTGGAAAAGTTTCCGTTAGCGTACAGTGAATAGACTAACGAAGTGTATGATGTATACAGTGTTTTGATAAGTGAGAAATAACATTTAATGGTCCTAATTAAGATTTCAAAGACATTTGAAGTAGGAGACGAAAGTTGTAAGGAAAGTAAGGTATATGTCATGTGTCGGGCAAGATTTACGAGTATCGAATTAATGATGACTTAATGAAGCTTTGGAGCAGAGTTATAATGTCCCTTGGATTGTTAATGAAGTGTTAAATAAGTTTTAAGAAGGGTACATAAAGGAATTGAGTTTGTGGGAACTTTGGTAAAACTTGGCAAAATTTTCGGACAAAATTTTGGTCCAAATTGGTGGGGGAATATCTCCTAGAATATGATGAGTTTTCGTGTGTTTGTTTTTTCCAAATTGAATTTGATCGAGTCTAGTTTCCAACGCAACAAACTGCTCGTCAATGTGATGTCTGAGTAAAAGGTTATGGCCATTCTACGACGGTATCGTCTGAAAAGCGAGAAAAATTCTACGGACCATTTGACGCCCGAAGGGAATTTTTGACGGTCCGTAGGAAATTCTACGGTCGCGTAAAATTGACACAGCCCAGCGTCAAATGGTCACAGTGACCCATTTTTTGATCTGGGCGAGTTCTACGGACAATTTTGACGGTCGTAGGAATTTATACGACCCGTCAAAATGGGCGCGAAGGGCCCCGATGGGGGATCAGATTTTAAGTTATTAAAAGGAGACCCACGTTCATTTAATTCATTTCATTCTTCATTCCACACAAGTCAAGAACTCTCTAGAATATTCTCTACTCTTCACCCACAAGAATCCAAAGGAAATCAAAGATCTATATCAAGAAATCAAGTGTAAGAAATCCATGATTCGTCTAAGTCAAGAAAT
>NW_026724648.1:0-5132 GCF_029784015.1 Lycium ferocissimum
CCTTTTAACACCCATTGTTGTAATGGGGTTTTAGTTGACTTAGGTTCCTTTTTTTTCCATCGGCTTCATTGTCCTTGTAGGAGTCTAAGTATCTTGATAATTATGGAAGGAATCCGCAAATCTTGTCCCGGCTTTCCCATAAAACATAAATCCTACTCTGAGTAGGACTGTGATCTGGAACATGTTCTTGAACCTGGTCCATGCACCTGGTTCTTTCTTCTCTGAAACTTCTCAACTTGTCTGAGATGGAACATGTCCATAAACCTGTTTCACTTCCCATTGTTCTGCAGCTGTCTCTGGCTCATATTCTCCTAGCTCATCTCTGCAGACATGTTTGCTCACTCTTACGAACTTCTTCTCCCTGTCTTCTGTACTTGCTCACTTTTGCACATCCTGATTTACTTGCTTTTATTCATTTGCTTTGTCAATCATCAAAACTCATATGAGCTCTGCCAACAATCTGTTTTGTGTATGTATAACTCAATTGAGGGATTCATTTTTTGAGTGGTTAGTCTGTTGAGTTTCGTGATGCTTGAGTCTGTAAGTGTAGAATTTGCTACTGTGTTCATGTTGTTTCGCTCCTTTTGGCTGTGGTTTATTCCTTATTGAGAATGGTTCATCACATACAATTTTATGTCTGTCATTTCCCTTGCTCTTGTTGACATGCCTGTCATCCCAACAAGTGATGACAGAGCACCAGTTTTATTATGCTGTTGGTATCTTAGGGACCCTAATGAGTTGTATCATAGTTGAGTTGTATATACTGAGGGATGGTACAAGTTTAATGTTGTTTTTACGCAAGACGATCTAGTGAAAATTTTTATGCCAGAGATTGTTAATGAGAGTAGAATTGTTTGCAGCATTAGTATTATTCACATGTTACTATGCGTACGGGTATGTGCCTCTGTACATTTCATACATAACGTTCATGCTTAAAAGGATACTCTGCAAGAACAAATAGTAGTCATGTGTAAGAGTATTATTCATATGAAGTGTCCAGAAGTACTGTTGTAACAACTCAAGGACTACTGACGGTTGAACTTGGAAGAGGGAAACAGAGATACCTAGCACAACACTAGAGTTTGGAGAGAAGAAGTATCCAGTTGAAACACTGGTGTGAGTGATGATTTTGTTCTCCATACTGATCAACTGGATGAAAAAGTCATAGTGGAAGAATGTATATAGCTTAAAGTTAGAGAGGAAGTTTGGTTTTCCTATACCAAAGTTGGAGGAGAAAAATAGTCACCCAACTACTAATATATATGGAAGTGATGAGGAAGTGATAGATTATAAAACCAAATATTTTAGATAATATATTTTTGGGATAAACATTACGCCCTCTGGTTGATTTTATATGGCTCTTTTCCCCTTTTTACTTTGTTAAAAAAAGAACCACTGTTGCATTTTATATGACCCGATATTTGTGTTGGTGGGAGGCAGTAGGTGCTCCGGAAAAGTGAAGGGGAGCCCAAGTTGGGCCGACAACTGTTTATAAAGAAAAGAATAGTAAATTATGTCCATTCGAAAATACTTTTAACTTTAAACTGTCGGAGTGCTCTTATAATCATCGGAATGTCAAGGCATGTTTAATTTTTTTTTTTTTTTTTGAACTCCATGCCCAGTCAAACACCGCCTTATATCATCTCCCGTAATTATAATATCATAAATACACACTATAAGGACTGTTACTTTTCCTTGTAGTGAATGTTGTTGAATGTGATCTGTCCTTTGCTTGCAAGTATCCCAGCCCTTTGATAACCTTAGTAAACCATATAAAATGAAAGGAAAGGGTAATTTTTTTAGACGTTTAGTAAGTTGATGATTAATTTTTTTTTTTGTGAAACTAGTGAAGCCATAGCAGAAATAATATTATTCTATTGTTGTAACATTTGATTGGGGAAAGTGTGATCATGGGTAGAAGTCTATATTTGGGGTTGCTAGCTGGTTGGTGGTTGAAGTCTAAATTCAGATGGAGTTCCTCGTGCCTTTTGTGTGTTGTTCTCCTCTGGCGGGTAAAAGGGATGTTGCTTTCAATTTCTGGCGGGTAACACCCAAGCTTGTGATGTTCAACCTTTTAACACATGAAGTATCCCAGATCCACCCCCCTTTGGGAAGTGCCTAATTAATTGAAAAAAAAGCCACGTGGCTTTTTCCCTTTGGCACTCTCATTAAGTTTTGAAGGGTGGTAGACAGGAGGCCGGGAAGTAGGGACTACATATCCAACAGGCATTGGTTTCTTTGGATAACTTATTAAAGGTGTGGGGATGAAAAGTGGGAAGAGTATGGGAGCTAAGCTATGAAGTTCAGATGCGCGCCTAGAGAGGATTGACGTTGCCTCTGCTGAAATAGACATGATAAATCTTGGGGTGTCTATAGAGGAAATGGGTTGGGAAATTTAAAGATGAAGGAGCCACCATTTTGGTTTTGAAATATATATCCTTGGGGGATTTCGTTTTGGTCTAGGGGGTGTATGCAGGGTTTGGGAATTAGTGCATGTGCATTTAAGGGGTGGTCCTTATCCTGGCGACGCAACACAATACATTTGTGAAGTGTTGTTACTATTGAGATGTTGTTGATGATCGACAAGCTAGTTACATTAATTAAGGGGGAAAGGAGTCTACTGGTCTTGTAAAAAAAGATAGTCCTAAAATGTTGAGAGAGATAAATAAACATTTTAGTTTTAATAATTAAAAAAAAAAAAAAGAAAAATGAGTAACTGGTATGATAATACTTAAGTATATAAATGATTTACTTTTATTGGTGGCAGGGATAGCGAAGCTCAAATCATACAAAAGTTGTCAAATGTATTTAGAAAGAAGAAGGGGGCAGCAGCAGACTTCAATTGATTTATTGAAGCAAACCCGCTAAATGGTTTCTCCCCCCACCAAAATTTACTTTCATCCTTTTTTAATTTCTCCCCCAGTCGCTTCCTCCTTTTTTCCACTCTAACTAAAGCGACAGCGCCAGGGTTTTTTCCCTCAGCCCCCAAAAGTAAGGTTGATAGCAGGGACAATACGAAGGAAATATATTTTCTTCGTAATATAATATTGTGGAAACGATCCTCAAAGACTTCAGCAAACTGTATTTGATTTGGACATTTGGTTTATTCTGGAATTATTTTTCTATCTCGTAGGATATACTACTACAGTATTTATTTAACTAGTTGTTTATTTTCTTTATTAAATTTTTTTAAAATCAAACCCGGCCATGGGGTTTTTTTTTTATTAAAAAAAATAAAAAATTATAAAATAAATTTTATTGGTTTTTTTTGTCGGGGTTTTTCGGTTTGGTTCGATTTTTTTTATTTTAAGGGTTATTAATATAAACCCTTTAATCAAAGGGAACTAAATGCTTTAACCCTGATCCCTTCAAATCTAAAACTTTTAATTAATTTATTAATTGTATTTAGATATAACCATGGCTATTAGGGGGGACTGGGTCTTTTTTCGGATTTTTTTTAAAACCAAATCAAATCAATTGCAGGATATTTAAATTTTAAACCAAACTAAACCCAAAAAAACGGGTTTTTTAAACCTTGAATTTTTTTGGTTTTTTTTGGGTTTTCGGGGTTTTTCTTTTTTTTTTTTTTTAAGTTTTACAAAACTATAACTTTTTTAAATATCTCTTTACCCCAAAAAAAGATAGCTTCCCAATTAAAAATATTTTTTTAAAAAAATAACACAAATTACGATATGAGATACAGACTAAAATTCTCAAAAAAAAAAAAAATAATAACATTGCATAAAATAAAATGATCATAATGTAAAAGTACTAAGTCATGCTACAATAAATATGGCTAATTTATAAGGCATATAGAAAATGATCGTAATCTTAAAGTACTAAGTGATGCTAAAATAAATACTCTAATAAGTATTAATTAGTTGATTAAATATTAAAGAAAAAAACAAAGTTAAGTTATATATTTTCACTGCATAAACCAATAAAACTAAAGAATAGATCCAACGTTGTTGTCATTCCTAGTGTTAAAATGGATTTCTTTTGTTAGCATTAGTATTAATTTGATTATTGTTGGGTTTTATTTGAGTCACAAATATCTATGGGCTACAAAACTTATTAGACATTCAAAATTTAATTTCAAATTAAATAATATGTTAAAAGACAAAAAACTATGAAAAGATTTAAGAATTATTTATAAATTATGTAGCAACCCCTAGGAGGGCACTACTTAATGAAATTAATCCACATTAACTAATTTAAATATTAGTCCAGAAACTTTTTTTTTTTTTGTAACAAAAATGGAAAACGCCTACTTTGCCTTCCTTCAATACTTTGGAATTCATTAAACACTTAGTAAAGGATTATTTTTCATCCTACAACCTCCAAGACTCATAACAAGCATGAAATTCAACTCTCAATCTCAAAAATAAATTAGTTAAGTTCTTCAACTTCAATGCGAGCACTAAATTTAAAATAATACACGACATTGGCTTGGACACTCCTAAAATAGTCAAATCATTCATCAAAATCAATACAAAGTATTAGCATCATGACTCAAATTTCATTCAAAAGGTATCTAAGTGTATCCCATGGATCAGTAAAGTCCCTCAAATCCAGCACAAAATAAATATGCTTACGCAAAATGTGATCTTCATCTAGAATTCCAACGTAGTCTATCAATCTTCATGATTTCTAATGTAGAATTCGATTACGCTTAGACTACTTTGGTCTCGAGCTCGAGGAAGGGCAAAAACAAAAGAGTGACTTGTGGTGTCATTGTCGACACCATGTAGGTTATGGTTTATCTTTGGTGAGACTTCGTATAGCGAATCACATATTTAGATAATAATGCTGAGACAGATGTGAACCTTCGGTGTGAAGTCGGGATTGAATATACCTTAGGTTGGGCCCTAATGTGTATCGGGATTAGCCACCCTGTTACGTGTGTTTGATTGTCAATGCGTGGCTTGATGCCATGTGTAGGTTGTAGATATCGAATCTCGCTTGTTGTCCCGATTCGGATAGGATTAACATACCCGTTGTTGGTATTTGTATTTGGATAAATTGTCATACTCACGTTGGTACTTGAGTTATTGATATATGTGATACCACGTTGGTGTATTTGGTTTTATTTGATGTGGTGATTTAAACCATCGATGCTTTTTCTTTATTTT
>NW_026724649.1:0-5293 GCF_029784015.1 Lycium ferocissimum
GCACAAGTTATGGATTCAATTCTATTGAATGAAAAAGGAATAAATTTAGGTGTCGTTTCCGAGGGGTAGGACTTTTCCCGAGGGTTGGATTTCAACTTATACTAACTAGGACATGCCAAATGAAGGAGAGGTAGGCTTCACATACCTTTTACGCTTTGTTCACGTCTCCAAACTCAAGCTCCAAGTTCGCCACAATCTACAAATTGGTCATGTTTACCAAACATGATTAGTGCCTTTAGAATTTAATTCTTAAAATAATACTTGGCTACCGAAATTCTAAGAAGCACCTCCCCTGTAAATATTCCATTCCTCCAAGTTCAACTTGGCCAATTTTTACTCCACAACAATCCGGGAATTCAAACCCGGCCAAACTATCAACCAACAATACCAACAAACCACTTATATTTAATTCAACTCAATTCAATTCTTTTCAATGCAACTCAATACAATTCCATACCATTCAATATAACTTAATACAATTTAATTCACATGATATTCCAACAATACCATCAATATACTACTTACCCATATCTTCCAATTTATGAAACAACAACAACATTTTTCTCCAAAACGACCCCACAACAATTGCAACATCCACGTAAGTCATTAAACATTCATTTTTATCATAGAATCCGCAACACAACATTTCAAACATAGTAAGTAGAATTAGTCTTTTGTCCCTACGCAAGGCTACATATATCGGCCAACTCACAACACCCACAACTTCACTTAAATCATTCAATTTCCTTCATTTCCGTCGCATAGAAATCACAACAACAACAACCAAAACATGCTAAACAAAATTGATTCTTCACCTCTACACCTATGCACCCATTCGGCCAACACCACAATCCATATTTCCATGCATGTTTTTCATGGACTTTCATATTTTCCATACATTACAACAACAACCAACACACAACACAACACACACACACTACACATACACGGCCTAGCCACACAAGTCACGACACCACACCCATTTCCATAACACATGAATTTCATTCATTTCATACCCTACAACAAGCACAACATCCAATATACATAAATGGTAGATGAATTCTTACCTTTTTCTTTAACCCTTCCCTTGGCCAACTTATGTGAATATGAATTTTTCTTGTTCCAATGAACACTCCAACTTGCTAGGGGCCCTTCACTTAGTAGGAAATGATTTTTTTGAGAAAATTTTTCCAAGGTTTCTTGTGGACTTGCTATGGCCGAATGGCCTATGGAATTTCTCCTCTTTCTCTCTTGTTCTTTGTTTCTTGAAAACTCTAGGGAATTAAGATGAATTAATCATCTTTCCCTATATATATATATATATATAGTCCCTTCCAATAGTAGTTGAACATTTTGCCCCTAATTTGGCTTGAATTCATTTGGCCACATATTGCAAGTGGGGCCCACGGCCAAGTGGCCCCCTTTCTTGAAAATTCTAGCAAATTTCTTGTATTTCATGAAAAACATTTTCCTTAGTTCCAAATTTGCCCCGACCTTTCGCCATATTTCCATGAGTCGTTTTGCAAATTTACCTTTTTACCCCGGCCTTCCTTAATATTCCAACTTTACAATTTTCCATACGCAACTTGTGTCACTTGCTTTGACTTACCCGAGGGTACAAAATACGGAATTGTTATACCCCGTACTTTGGACGTTGGAATATTCTAAGTTAGTTGCGACGAGTTAAGCCAAGGCTATTTTTTTCCGACTTTGTTTTAAGGCACGAGTTGTTTGCGATAATATTGGTATGGAATGTTAAGGGTAAACTTGGAATAAGGAATTTGGGGTTAAAAGCGAAGTATGAAAAGTTAGACATCTTATGAAAATTTTGGGACCAAAAAAGGAATTATGGAAAGTTGGCCATTATTTGAAAATGGCCACATGTGGCCGGCTAGGTGTGTGTGTGTGGGCCATAGGGCCAAGTGTTTAAATTATGTATGTAGTCCAAGATGACTAAGTAAGTCATCTTATTCACTTGTTGCCTTAAGAAAAATCAAGAAACATGGAGAAAGAAAGATGGAGACTTTCGGCCAAGGAGAAAAAAATGGAAGACCAAAATTGACCATGGAAAAATTATTTTCTTCTAGGTTTTCTACTCCTTGGAAGGTCCTAAGCATCATGAAGTAGTTGGTGGAAGCAAGCAAAGCTTTATGGTTACAAGAACAAGCTCTAACCGAATGGAAGAATTGGGTGAAGAAGGTATGGTTTGATCTTCTTTTATATGTTATGCATGGTTGTGTATGTTGTGAAGTGTGGGAATGAAAAGAAAATCATTAAAATATGCATGTTGAGGGGCAGCCGTGAGTGTGTGTGTGTGTAATCGTGTATATGTGTGGTTGTGTAGAGATGAAGAGTTAAGTGTATGTAGCATGTTTGCAAGTTGTTTTGGCATGTAGAAATGAATGAAAAGTCATGGAATTGATGTATGTTGGTGTTGGCCGAATAGGGGCTGTTTTTGGTAGTTTATAGCGAATTGATTTTACTTGGTATTTTGGTCGTTGTTGTCATGGATTATGTGATGAGAATGAATGTATTGAATGATTCAAGTTGAATATGTAATTGTTGTGTGGTGGCCGTGCATGTGTAGTGTGGAAAGAGAGTGAAGAACAAGTTTTATTTAGTATGTTTTGGTTGTTGTCGTCATGAATGCAAAGATGTAAATGAGAGTTTAATGTGCCAAGTTGGTGTTGTAATTGTTGGTGGACTGATTTAGAACCTTAAGAAATTTTAATATAGTTTCATGAATTTGTGGAAGATAATGTTGTCAATGTGTGAATTGTTGGTATAGTTGATGAATTTGAAAGGAAGAAATGTGTTGTTGATATTAGTTTGGAATATGTAGTTAAGTTGAATAAAATTGGAATGTTGTCGAAGTATGTGGAAATGACTTGTTGGTGTTAGAATGCGTTTGAAATTACTTATTGATATTGTTGGAATGGTTGTTGGTTTGGTTGTTGTTGATTTGGCCGAGTTGAACTCTCGGGGTGTTGAATTCACAGGGGAAATGCTGCCCAAAATTCTGTAGAAAAAGTAATGGCTTGGAATTGAATTCTTCGACGCTTATGGCTAGTGTTCGATGCCTATTGATGTTGTTGTAAATGTTGAGAAGACGAGACCTACGTTTGGATTAGCTTAGAAGCAATCGATGTATGTGAAGCTTACCCTTCTTTTCTTTGGCATGTCTAAGATTTTAATTAAGGTATGACATGATATGTGCCTCGGGGTAATTCCATTCGTAAATTTCAAGTATGTTTGTGAATCGTATTTGCTTGTCGTTGGCATCCTTAGTATGGTCGAAGCCGTGGTTTGTATGTCTTTGATATGGTTGAGTTTGAAATATTGTGTAAGCGATTCTTATAAGTTCCTTGATGTTCGTATCTTTAACGCGGTTGAGTTATGACCCTTATGTCTTTTGTAGGATTAAACTTTTAAGGTTTCAAAAGAGTTCTATTTTCAAAAGAATTTTGTTTTCAAAAGAGACTTGTTCCTAAACGACTTCGAAACTACGAACGTTCATAACTTTTGACTAAGGGCTCGGATCGCTTTGATTTTTTTTCGCAAATGATTTCATGACGAGTAAGGACTCAAACTTTCATAGGCGGGCCCGGATTGGGTTGACGCTCGTCCGTGGGTTCCGCGACTTTTTTATGTTGGTTTCAAATGACCTATTTTTTTTTTAAAAAAAAGAATTTAATACGACCATTTTTCCGATTCCAAGCACGATTATTTATTTATCTGTCGAGTTGGAAATAAGGATTTTATGCCCATGATTTTGATACGTAACAACGGTTTCCGAATTTCGGTTTGATCTGTCCCGAGCGAGATTCGGGAGAAAACTTGATTTGACTGTGGTTTTGGATTTCCAAAAAGAGGGTTCGTTTTGATCGTTCGGTTGAGTCTGTGATGATGTCTGATGTGCGTGTGGTTACTTACGATCTGCTCGTGCGTTCTGTGTTACCTCTTTCACCGGATCCCGGGCCGGTATATGATCGTGCGCACTATGATATATTCTGGTGTTATGCTGTGTTACGGTTCCCGAGACCTCGCCATAGGGCCGGGTTCCGTTTATGGAGTTATGCTGTGATATGGCTTATGATGTGTTGTGATGATGTGTTGTGTTCGGGGATACGGAGATTTGAAATCTTCTGGTGTTATGCTGTGTTGTGGCGCCAGATAGGGTGGCGACCACGTTCTGTCCGCCGGGTCCTATGGGCCGCATTTGATATGTGATAATGTATGATGCTATGATGAGTTTGTTCACCGATGGTGGGGCAAACCCAATGATGAGGTAAAATTCCACATTGGTTTAGGCAAATCCCACATCGGTTAATGTTATTTCGCATGACAGATTATTGTCACGACCCAACCCCGTGGGCCGCGACTAGCGCCCGAACTGGGCACCCGTGCGTGCTAACACACAGTATCGCATAAGTTAACAAGAAAATCAATAAGATAATTACCCAATATTTTAGAAAATCCGCGCAGTTTCCTCTGTTTTTTTCTACTAACCAAGATTTACCCGCACTCGTAAAAATACCAGCAAAGGCCGCACGGCTAACATATTCATATACATATATAGGCGAGCCGACAAGGCCGCCGCGGTAGATAACCGCCCGACATATGTCACATACACATATGCGTAAAACGGAACCATAACCCACACTTTATGTCTACGTGCTCTATAAACGCGTAATGAACATACGTACATATGACGGGACGGGGCCCCGCCGTACCCCGATTAAATATACACGAACGTGACAAATCGTACCAAAACCGGGGCTCGGGACAAGGGAGCTCTTCAAAATAGCCGGACGGGGACCCGGTGCGGCTCACCCGAACGTATATCCGCACCGCGCGGCACGAAACGTGCCCCCGAAGACAAGGGGGTCGCATGAAATACGTGTACCGAGTATGCGCGCAAAACAAAAAAAGCTGAATCATACCGAATTAAGAAAGACAAGAGGAATAGTGCAAAGAACCTAACTCATAAAACTTACCTTGAACGTAAATCATGCTTTTCAACATCATTAACGGTCCGGTATCATACTTAAGTGAATCATCATGAACATGTGCATACATAACATGCCCCCGGCCCCTCTAGTGAGGACGCGGTAAGTAAAATCATCATGCATATATATGTAACGTGCCCCCGGCCTACGAAGTGAGGGACGCGGTGAAGGAATCGACGTATGCCGTCACAGCCCACCTCCCGTCATCACTCGTAAATAATAAGTATATATATATGTATAACTGCCCGGCCCTACAGTGAGGGCGCGGTGGTAAAAACGGTGGT
>NW_026724650.1:0-5126 GCF_029784015.1 Lycium ferocissimum
AACATTTTTTTCCCCTTAACTATTGGCCCGGCCCAATAAGCCCAAATCAAAAAAAACCCCGTTCCGATTTAGCGGTTAAGAAAATTGAGATCCAAGGTCCGAACCATCTACGCTATTTTAAGATCCCGGATTTTTTCCGGGGCCCAAAATCTATTGGGGCCAAAGAGTTTCGGGTAAATTTTCTACTAGTGGAAGGGGATTTTGACGAAATGTATAAAAGGGGAGTATTTTCAGGAAATTTTCAAGGCTTTTAATGTTTGGAGGGGAAAAATAAAGGGGAGATTTGGTGACCTTTTGTACCCAATGTGCTTTGAAAGTTCTAAATATGGAAGATGTGACAAAAAGAAGCCATGGAAGCATAGGCGGGTGTTTTTGTGTTGGGATAAATAGCCATGAGAAAGATTTAAGAGTCACTTGATTATTTTACGTGTGATATTGGGTTTTGGATTTTTGGTTTATCCCCCTTTTTTTATATAATGAAGAAAGAATCAACGTGTATTGGTGGATGGACACAACTAAAGGGGAAAGATTGTATGCCATGCATGCATTTAATAATACAAAAAAACCAAATTTAAAAATCACCTTTTTTAAGTTTTTGGTTAAATCATTTTCCATATTAAGTGAATTTTTATACCAACTAAAAATTTGGCCAAAATTATTGGTTTATGACCCCCCCTGGCGGGTGAAGCTATAGCCCCGCCCCTAATTCAATGGGACACGTTAATTAGTATACATGTGTCTTTGAAGTTATAGAAGGGGAAAGAAATTAAGTTGTTCAAAGTTTTTTATGTTTTATTTGTTAAAAGTGTAAAATGTATTTATATAAAATAATTATCAAAGAAATAGGAAAATTTAAAACCCCCTTGATAAACATTAATTAATCGGTCTTTTGAAAAAATTTAAACCAAACTTATTATCGCGCATTAAAATTCTTTTAATTGTAAAAAGGAATCCTAACAAAAACTTTGTTTTTCCCCTTGCAACATTTGGAAGGACAACTACTCCATTTCACTAATTAAAAATTTCTATTCTATTTAATTATTGAGAAATTTCCCCTATCTCTGCACTCACCCACCCTTTTTTTTCAAGAAAGTTTGCCTGTGAATCCCCTGTTTCTTATATTATCTTTTTTCTTCTTGGGTTTCCCAATTAACCGACTCATTGCTATGGAGATTCAAAGGGTAGGGGGGAAAAATGGGGTCTTGCAAAAAAACCTTATTTTGGAAGATATTGTTTTTTAAAAAAAATTTAAACTTAACATTTTTAAAAAAAATTATATTTTGATAAATTTTATTTTTTGATAGTATGTACGACAGTACAGTATTATTTTATTAGATCACCAATTTGTATTTATCAAGGGGCTTTATTTGAAATTCCCCTTAATAAATGACTTGGTTACATAAATATATTTTATCCCCCAAATTTTTTTAAAATTTGCATTTGGGGTAAACCTCAGTGGGGGATTTTCCTACAAGTAAAGGGGGAAAAAATTCTTGGGTTACAAAATTTTAAAAAAAGGGAAAAAATTTTCCCCAAATACTGGGGATATATAACTAGGGGGGGGGTTGGGGAAGTTATTTTTTTAAGGGGATCGTTTTTTTGGGGGTTTTATGTGAGTACTAAGTTATGCAAAATTATATTAATGTAAGAAATTGTACAGATTGAAAGTATAAATTAAAAAGGGTAGAGATTGTAATGTCTTTGCCCTCTATAAAACCCAAATGTTTTGTATGGTGGGGTGCCCGAATTTGGAATGAAGATCGTTTTTGATAAAGGTACTTTTTCCCTCTTTAATGAGTTTTAAACACAAAATTAAATATTAAAATTAGCTAATAATTTTAGACCCCGAATAACAAACCCAAAAAAAAGCATTGGTTTTGATATTTTTGGGTAGTAAGTACTTCGATTAAGATGGGATCATGTCAAAACGAAAATATATGAAGAAATTAAGAAAAAGACAACAATAATGAATTTTTGATTTTTTGAGTAGAGTAATTATTGTCATCGAATATTTTTTATTTCCCCCTAATAAAAAGGACAAATTCAGTCAATGTAGGTAAAATGTCTGTTTACCCGATCGCGGGAGACTTTGGGAAATTTTACGGGCCCTTTTATAGGACGTTTAATGCATGGTCTGGTGTAATTTTTGGTCCGGCGAATGACATAATGGATGGTAATCTTCAAAGGATCAGGGCCCGAGGATTTCACCGGGTTTCCCCCAAAATGGATCCCTTTTTCCCTCTAATATTACGTATCGGCTTAAGGGGAAAAAAATAGGCATTGTTGAATAGTAATTCATAGTTTGACCTTTTAAATTTTCCCCCACCCCCCCCCCCCCCTTTTTTTTTTTTGTAAAAAAAGTTAATTCCTTTTATTTGGTAGAGTAGTTGCTTTTTTTTTTCTATCCGTTAGTCAAAAAAAGGTTTAATAGATTTTTAAAATTTTGGCAGAAATTTTGAGGTTTTTTTGGGTTTTCGATTAAAAGGGCCTATAAACATACCTGTTCACTTTGTTTTTCCCCAAGGGGGCCAAGTTATTTTCCCTATGTTAATTTTATGTGATATCTTTATATGCACAAAATTTAAGAAAGAAAAAAAATTTTTTTGAAATTTTCAAAAAAACAACCCAAAATTTTTTTGGGCTTAAATCAATTTCCTTTAAAGGACAAAGTTTAAAAATTTCATGTTAAATTATTTTTAAATATAAAATGTATCATTTTTTTTGGAGAAAAATTTTTAAAAAGGAAAGGTTCAAAAATTTTTTGGGATAAATAATTATTTATTTTATTAGATTTAGTTTTCTCTCCACTCTCTTAGCCTTTGTTCCTACTTTATATTCTTTTTAAAATTTTCCCCAAAAGGGTTTTTTGCCCATGGATAAGAAAACATTTTGGGTGTTTCAAAATTGGCATCGATTGGGGGATGTTTGGTTGTGACATGTTTCAATTTTCAAGTTGTAACGAGTTCGAGAAAGAATGGTTAGATCCCCTTTCCCCAAAAGGGGACGAAACCCCATCGTGTGGGTTCTGTTGCCACCTTCTTTAAAGTTCCGGGGTGAAAAAGGCGGCAGGGGGTTTCATCAATGATTGGTTAGGGGAAAACGTAAAAAATGGGCCCACGTAGCCCCCAAACCGAGGCAATTTCCGATAAAGAGGAACTCCCCGGGGTCATTGGTTTGGAGCTATGGTTCCCCCTTTTGGCCCTCCGAGAAAACAACACGTTTTTTTATCGTTAAAGTTCCCGAAGGTTTTGAGGAACGTCCAAAAATGGAAAATAGTATGGACAAGTTGGGCCCCAAAAATTTCGGGATATTGGAACTGACTCGATTTTGTGTTCTTGACTCATTGTGGTTGGGGTTCTGTTAAGAAGGACTTCAATTTGGTAAACCCCATGTTATTTTAAATTTTTTGGGGAAAGTCGCCCTAAATCCGTGGTTTAGAAAAAAAAAAATGTGGGCTTCAAATTTCCCCAAGAAATGAAAAAATAACTTTGACCCAACTAGTGGTTGACCCTCAAATTTGGTGATGAATTTTAAGGGAAAAAATTTATTGGAAAAAAATAAAAATGAAAAAAAAAGTATTTGGAAATATAGTTTTAAGGGATAAATACATAGATGATTTTGTTAAATCTTCATAATAAAAAAATTAATCCCTTTTGAAAGGGGGGAAAATAATACTAAGCCATCTACTTATTATTGGACCTGCTTTTTGGGGGAAACCCCTTTCTTGGGGAAAACTTTTAAGTTAACTTTTGTAACATTCATTCTCTGTAATAATATTTATTGTAATAATTTAATGTTTTTAAATCAATTTTTTCTGTTATTTTTATTTATGTTTTTATAACAACGTTTTGTTATAGTATAAAAACCCTAATAAAAAAACATTAAAAAATGTTTGACTAAAATTGAGGAAAAAGAAATCCAAAAAAACTTGTTGACGCCCTTCATACTCAGGTTCAATATCATTCACCCCTAATTTATATGACTATTATTTTTTATCCTTTTAGATGTCCTTTAAAAATTTTTTTGTTTTAAATTTTAAAAATCCCAAAATGCCTTTTTTAAAAAAAATTTGAAACCTCCCCTTTTTTGGGAAAAGGTTTTCTTTTAAAAAACCCTTGGTTAAACAATTTCTGGTTTCGGATAGGCTCGGCGAAAGCATTAGGGGGGGGGGGATTTTTTCCCCGGCCCCTTTCCTTAAGGGGGCCTTAAAAAACCCAAAATTTTTTAAACCCCAAAAGGATGAGATGTCCCCAAAATTTTAAAACAATTTCATTGATATTCTGATAACTTTTACCTTTTAAAATTCCAATTTAAATTTTAAACAAGAACCCCTTCCCAATGTCTCCCCTTTCAATTATGGAATCAAAAAAGATAAACCAGGACCCCAAATTACACTGTCTATCAAATAAGGGGTATTAGTATTAGGGTAAGCAAAATCAATGAAACTGCATAAAAGGAGCTGAGGGGGGGGAAAAAAAAGGGGCTGATTTCTCTCCCTAAAATTTTTTTTGAAACGGGGGTTTTTAATAAAATAAAATATTTTTTAAAAATTTAAACAGTTTTTTGTAAACTTGGCCCCACATGTTCTTGAGTTCAGTTGAAAAAATTTACCCAAGTAAAACCATGGGCGTAAAAATGATTTTTGGGGTCCTATTTAAAAAATAACGTTCGTTTTATAAATTAGGATGTTTGGGGGATCTTTTGGAGAAAAAGGTTTTTCGTCGGTATTCAGATCAAATTACATCCATTAACCCAAATTTTAAAAAAAGTGAAAAAAGATATTAATTTTCCCCTTTGGTTTAAAGAAAATTTTTTAAAGATCATATTCATCAAATATAAGTTGGGGAAATTTTAAAACCCCCTCAAAGGGGTTTGTTTAACGGTTCCAAATTTAACGGGGGTTTAACCGGGTTTCCGGGTTAACTTTATAATTTTCTTGGGCCGGTTTTTATTTTTTTTAAAACCCGGGAAACCCGGGTTTAAAACCCCGCCAAAAACCCCCCCGGTTAAACCCTTTAAATTAAAAAAAAAAAAATTTAAAATAGCCGTTGGGTTAATTTTTTATTTTTTTTGGCCTTTTTAAAAAAACCCCCCCTCATTTTTTTCCCCCCCCCCCCCCCCCAACC
>NW_026724651.1:0-5371 GCF_029784015.1 Lycium ferocissimum
CATCCTCGGGTGTCTGCGGACCGTGTCTGGTAAGTCTTGTTTGTCGGTGTGTTGTGCACCACGTACATAAACGAAGCTACGAGACATTTAGGATGTCACTTTTTTCTTCTTACTCTAGATCGTGCGATAAGACTGTGTTATCGGGATAATCCTACTCTAACGAAATTATTATGTTTTCGGCTATGCCTCCAAAAGCGACGGTACACCCCAAAAGGCAAATCGGTAGCCGGAGGAGATACTAGTCGGCACAGAGAGTTACTAGGGCAGTGCCCGATCCTATGCCACAGATTGTAGTCCGGTCGGCGGGCTGCTGCTACCGCCTCCCCAAGGGCTTAGAACGGCAACTCCGGTTCGGGCGACACCACCGCCGGCTCCCGAGCCCCGGCCACGAGCCTCCGGCTCCTCGACGAGGGCGGAGGATAGGGCCATGAGAGATGCGGTTCAGTGGCGGCGGCCAGATTAGTGGCGGGCGGGCTCGCGAGCATGGACTAGGAATTGACCATGCGAGATAGATTCGATAGTTTGAGGGCTCGTGACCATGTTGTAATCCTCCAGTTTTTTGGGTCAAAGCCCGAGGATGATCCACGGGAGTTTATTCGGCGGTGTGCCGTACATTGAGGATAATCAAGGCCTCGAGATCGAGTACGGTGAGTTGGTTTCGTATCGATTGCGGGATGTATTTGTTAATTGAGTGTGAGTCTTGGGAGTTATCTAGGGGCGAGGGTGCTCCTCGGCGATTATGGGATAAGTTTGTGGAGGCTTTTCTTGGCTACTTCCTGCCTCCAGAGATGAGGCGAGCTAGAGTTGATAGGTTCTTACACTTGAGGCAGAATGGCAGGAGCGTTCGAGAGTATAGTCTTGAGTTTGATTCGTTGGCTAGATATGCGCCTACTATTGTGGGCGATATAGCGATTAAGTGCATCGTTATGTGATGGACCGGATCTTTATTTGATTGACGGTTGTATGGCGGTGGCTCTTCGATGGGTATGGATATTGCTCGATGTACGTGTGCATACACACGGGGGTAGAGGATCGGCACGGGGGACGTCGGCCAGGATAGAGATCATAATAGAGGCCAGCATAAGAGGGCTAGGTCGGCGGGTTATCCTGGTGAGTTTCGAGGCGGGCAGCCTCAGCAGCATACTAGATATTCTTCCCAGCCAGCACAGAGTGCACCCCCATAGTTCACAGTTAGGAGATTCGACCGCACAAGGTATTCGGGGAGCCGGGCCGGGCGCTCCAAGGCTTCGAGTTCACGGACGAACGAGGGGGTTCGAGTCGGATCGAGCGACCACTTTGCCTCGGTGTTCTCGGTATCAGTAGGCCTCATTTTGGGGAATACCGTCTTACTACAGGTGCTTGTTTTTCTTGCGGCTGTCAAGGCCATATGATGAGAGAGTATCCTTATGGAGGTGGTACAGGTGGTATGGCTCGGCCCTCCGGATCGATTCAGCGGTTCATCTTCTTTCGTAGCTAGCGCGCCCTAGAGGGCGGGGTATTCCGGACACCAGCAGGTTGTGGTAGAGGTCGTGGTGGAGCTTCCAATTCTAAACATCCTTCAAACCGCATATATGCTTTGGCTAGTAGGCAGGATCAGGAGGCGCCACCGAATGTGATTACAGGTATATTATCGATTTTTCGCAAGGACGTATATGCATTAATGATCCGTGTTCCACCTTATCATATATATCCCCCTTTGTTGCTAGTAGAATCGGAATGGAACCTGAGTTGATAGAACCATTTGAGGTAGCTACACCGGTAGGAGATTCTGTCATAGCTAAGCAAGTATATAGAAATTGTTCGATGGTTACATATAGTCGTCATACCAGCCGAGATACGATAGAGTTATATATGAGGCCCGAGTTTGATGTTATTATGGGGTATGGATTGGTTGGCTTCTTGTTATCCCTATTGTTGATTGTAGAGAAAAACAAGTTCGATTGCGAGTTTCCGAGAAGTCGATTATAGAGTGGAGAGAATACGGTAGCCGAGGGGTAAGTTTATTTCATACCTCAAGGCAAGGAAGATGGTTAGAAAAGGTTATATTTATCATCTGGTTCGAGTGCATGATATGAAAGCAGAGGTGCCGACTTTCTTGATTAGTCGTTATAACCTTGGGACTAGGATAAGATGTCGTACTTGAGTAGTCGCCACAAGAACTTCCATAACCAACAAGTTGGTCACCCCCGTCAACACTTCTCTCCTCCTACCCTCCACACCATAACCATATTGAGAACATGGCACCTCCAGCTTAGGGTAAGAATCATATTTCATTGTTTTTCTTGGATTAGGAAATGTATAATCTCTTCTCCTCCTCGGACTACTCCTACTCGAACCAATCCACACATTTATACCATTTTGCTTGGAATAGGAAGTATCACAAGGCATGCACGTGAATATCTACAGGAAGACCCTCGTAAGAATTATGCGCAATCCCATTATCTTCACAAAGATACTCACTTACAAAGTGCATAGTTAATAGGCTCATCATCACCACATTCTTCCCGTTCTTGCAAGTTCCCACCAATTGGTTCATAACGAAAGTGTGAGGAAGGAGTATACCTCAATTCACCCCCATGTCACACGGTGTGTAGGATGAGACTTTGTGCTCGTATCACCATAGGACTCTTCATCATACCCATCTACTCCTTCTTTTTCATAAGCTTCCATGAGGTGTTGCCTCCACAATTGCCCTCGGAGTAGTATTCTTAGCCCTCGTACGAGTTATGATCATATCGACCATGTTCCTCATACGACTCATGAGTACCATCACCATCATATTCATTGTAAGAATAGTGATGCTCATATCCCATGTTATCTCGCTCATAGCCCCTATATCCATCATAGTCATACCCTCCATTGCTAGAGGCATAACCTTTAAAATTATCTCCACAAGACTCGGAAGTTATGGATGACATCCTTATATCTCTTTCTACTTATGTCTCCTCTTCGTGTACCTACAAAACGAGGAAACAAGATTAGTAGCAAAGGTTCCTCACATCACTCGTATTTGCATAGCGTTCTTTACCTCTTAACCTAAGCTTCTTCCAAAGTTGGTCAAGAACCCTTTTAATCCAAATCAATTCACAAGATTGCTAAACTTTGTGGAGGAATAAATTCTTGTTAATCGAAAGACGGACGACTCGATAAAGCAAAAGGACTTGAGCCAAAGAAGCTTCAACGATATTAAAACGAGAAAAGCTTGAAAAGAATTGGCACGAAATGAATTCGGACTCAAGAACTAGTTAACAACTAAGTAAGGTCAATTACTAGTGTTAATTAGTTTTAAGAATCAAAGAAGTGAATTAGAAGTAAAAGGAATCGAAGTGGAATCAATGTTGTTGAAATTGTATTATACGGCTGGAAATTGAATTATACGGACCGTATATAACTTTCACGGCCCCATTATACGGCTCGCTTCAATTATACGACTGAAGGCTCGAAATTTGTACGATTGAGGCCTTGAGTTATACGGACCGTATTTGTGAATACGGTTCGTAGAAGGGTTCGTATTTAATGATAACCCAAAACAGAAACTTGCTTAACTCCTTCACCTTATACGATCACCTTTCACGGCCAAGGTCTAGTTACACGACCTCTTATACGTTCAACTTGCACGGCCACTTCTACTTATACGACCAAGACTTGATCTATATACAGTTGGAGATTAGACTTATACGATTTGTATAAGTTTATACGGTCAACAACCTTGGTCGTATTTAATGATCTTCGCAAACAACACGCTCCAAATTTGTTATATCCCGCATTTTAGTGCAATCGGATAATTCGAGACAATCGTGGGAGGACGACAAGAAAGGCCACATTTTTATTTTGATAAGCATACGAATGACTTATGACGTATTTAGAAGACGGAAATTTTAAGAAAGGTTAAGGGCATAAAAGGAAAATTCGCAATATGACTCGTGGAAATATGGAGAAAGACGAAGGGCAAATTTGGAAACGGGGAAAAAAATTTGTTTTCATGAATTACAAGAACTAGCCCAAAATACAAGTGGGCTTGAAATTTTTTTTTTTTTAAGAAAATCCAAGGCCCAACCGGCCATAAGGCATGGGCTAGGCCCATGATTAATTCATGCATGGCAATAAATAAGATGACTGTCATCTTATTTGGTTAAATCCTCTAGAAAATTCAAGAAAGATAAGAAAGGGACCATGTAACCATATTTTTAAGATTGAAGGACCTATTCATAAATATGGGAAAAGTTTGGTTAATAAATAAGATGACTAAGTCATCTTTTCTCATAATTCTCTAGAAATTTCATGAAATAAGAAGAGGAGAAAAGAAGGAGAAACTATAGGCCATTCGGCCAAGAGGCAAATTCCAAGAGAAAAATTTCAAAAAATTGCTCCAAAAATTATTTCTTGCTAAGAAGAGGGTGCCTAACAAGGTGGAGTATTCATTTGGGCAAGAAAGACTCATATTCATACAAGTTGCCAAGAGTTAGGCAAGTGAGAAGTTGAAGAAGAGAGGTAAATTCTAATCTTGTTTTATGTGTTCTACATGGTCTATATGTGTTGTAGCATGCTAAAATGGATGAAATTCATGAAGGAGAGGAAATTAGTATATGGCCGTGCATGTTCATATATGAATAAGAATCATATCTCAATTATTTTGTTTAGTGTTTGGTTGTTATGGTTGTGAATGATATGTGGAAGATGGAAGTTAAGTGAATTTGGAAGAGAATGTAGTTGTGCATGCATGAAGTGTGGCCGTGAGTGTTGTGTATGTGTGTGGCAGAAATTGTGGTATAGTATGGGAGTGAATGAGTTAATTTTTGTGTAGTATTTTGGTTGTCGTTATATTGTGAATCCTATGTTGCTAATGAATGTCTAGGGACCTTAGTGAAGTTGTTGTAGTGGAGACTTGTTTAGAAATTATATGAATGGAATGAAATGTTTCCTTGTATGCATGAAAGACGACATGATTTGTTATATCCCGCATTTTGTGCAATCGGATAATTTAAGGTAATTGCGGGGAGATGTCAAGCAAGGTCTTACTTTTGTTTTGTTAAGCATATGAGTTGCTTATAAAGAATTTAGAAGCGGAAATTTTAAGAAAAGTCGAGGGGCAAAACGGGAATTTTACGAGAAAAGTTTCGAAAGTTCCAAAGGGGCCATAAGGGCCATGTGAAGAAATAAGGAAATGCAAGGATGACAAATAAGTCATCTTATTTGATAAATTTTCTAGAAATTTCAAGAAAGAAAGAGGATCATGTAGCTATAATTTTAAGTGGAAGGACCTATTATTAAATATGGGAAGATTTGTATATATCTATGTAGAAAGTCATCAATATTCATTATTTTTCTAGAAATTTCAAGAAGAGAACCGAAGAGGAGAAAAGTTGAAGGC
>NW_026724652.1:0-5271 GCF_029784015.1 Lycium ferocissimum
CGGACATTGAAAACGTACTTCCCGAGACACATTCCTTTTAAATGAGGCAAGTGCAAATACGAATCGAAAAAAATAGAATCGCTACACTAGAATGAGCTACACATCTACCAACCTGCGAACCCCCTATACCAAAATATCCTTCTGCACTAGCTGGAGGAGTTGAAAGCCTAGGTGCCTGAATCTGGGAACCTTAATGGGCCCAACTCTGCCTGTTCCTGGGAGGATCCCTCCTAATATGCCTTATCTCACAACACTCAAAACATGCCCTAGCAGCCATGGACTGATGAACTTCCATAGAAGATCCCGTGTGCCCTCCACCCTCTGAATGTCGGGAAAAAGAACCTCGGAATGTCTATCCCGAATTGAAACCATTGTGCCCGACACTCTACCTACTATGTCCAGAAGGACCACCTGCTGAACTTTGGAGTCCTAATTGGATGGGGCAATTGAAATGATGTTGGGACTCTGTCATAATCTCTCCAACCTCTAGAAGAAGAGCCATTGAAACTACCAAACTTGCGAGCTCTCTTGTCACTCTACTTCCCTATACATGTCCTCGCACCGACTCAACGTCCTTGGCATGATCCACCACTGTATGGAACGTAGCCCTAGAAGCTACTAGATGTAAAGTCGCTAATCGAAGGGGAAGGATCAATCCCATTACAAACCGTCTAACCCTCTCCACCTCAGTGGGGAGTAACAATACCGCATAACGGGTCAAAGTGTGAAATTGAGACTCATACTCTGCGACGGATAATCCTCGCTACTCCAAGGCGGAGAACTCAACCCTCCTCTGATCTCTCAAGGTACGAGGGACGTACTTATCTAGAAAGACCTGATAGAACCGAGTCCATGTCAAAGGAGGTGACTCGACTGGTCGGTAATCAATGTAAACCTCCACCACAGCTTAGCATCCTCAACTAACTGAAAAGAGACATAATCAATTTTGTGTGACTCCACTATCCCCAACTTATCAAGCCTCTCATGACAAATGGCGATAAACTCATAAGCATCCGCCGAGGGAGTGCCATAGAAACAAGGAGGCATCATCCTAATGAAATGATCGAACAACTTCTGCTTATCTCGAGTCATAGCTAGCCCAGGGAGTGGTTGCGAAGCAAAATCAGGTGCTGGGATCTCATCAATACGGGAACCCACATGTCAGACCCAATTTACGGTTCATGCGGGCACCTACCTTATCCCACCTGGCAGGCGAGCCCTTACTAACCAACCTATTACTAAAATCATTTGATAACTTAATAATTGATGGAAATGAACAAAAAGTATGACAACATAAATGGCGCTCTTTACAAATTTCAAAGTCACACTTTCCTAAGACCTAGTGTAGACATGTACTAGAGCTTCTACAATACAGAGGAGTAACTCAAAATAAAATGACACATCTACTGCCTTGAAATAATATACATAGAAGTTGTAGGGAGATGTATGCCACTTCATCTATCAGAACCTTTAAGCCATAACCTGAAACACATCTACATCCCGAAAAAGATGTCGCAAGAGTAGTATCAGTACACCACACGTACTGGTAAGCATCATAGGCTGACTAAGATTAGCTCACGCAATACGATATAGAATCAATCAGAATAAGTAGATAAGTACAATCGTAATAACTTTCCAAATCCTACCCATACTTAAGTCGTTCCGACATAAACATACTCATATCCCTTTAGTATTACCACGTTAACGTAGAAACAAGAAGTAAGGACTAACAGACAACAACAGTTACATTGAAGACATACTCCTGGACCAGCTAACCCTCAACAGTTAATACAGAACAGACATCAAACCTCCACACTAACCACCGCTAATTGGGACCACTAACCTTTACCTTTTTCCTCCATAATCTGATAGATTCGTAAATTGACAAATAGACACACAGCACAGCTACCCAGATTAGACATTAGTCAATAATTACTTATCAAATACAAGTAAAACTAAGTAAAAGCAATACAACCAATGACAGTATCTCAACCGTACTTCCAAACCTGAACCATGCTAAATGGAATCACTCCAACACCACCTTTCCTAATTAGTCAACGGAGCCATGAAATTACACGTAAACATAACCACCTATAACCAAAATAACATCATCAAACATGAACAACCCGCAACCAATCACAGGGATATAATAAGTCTGTTCATCAACCGAACACAGGAATAATATGAGTCTAATGCAATGAAGTGCAATGAAATAATAATAGTATTGTTATATCCCGCATTTTTGTACATTGGGACATTCCGAGCAAGTTGCGAAAAGTCAAGGGAAGACCATTTTCCGGTTTTGTTTGAATGCGCAAGTCGCTTATAGATATTATTGTCATGGAATATTAAGGGTGAACTTGGAACTTGGAAGTGTATTATTAGTCCATGACTTGAAGAAGCATTGTGACGTGGGCCCCATTTTACATTTTGGTTAATTGTAGCAAGCCATGTAATGGAACATGTGTTCATCTTATATTTTGTAAGGCCAAATATATATATATGGACAAAGATGACAAGGCAAGCGAAGACAATTAGTCATCTTTGGTGACTTAAAGAAAATTCTAGAAAATTGAGAGAAAGAAAAAGAAAAAAAAAAAAAAGAAAAAGAGGGAGCATGGCCGGTCATGTGACACACATATATATATATGGGTGTGGTGATTAAATAAGACACAATTCATCATCCACAACTCTAGAAATTTCAAGAGAGAGAGAGGAGAGAAACATGGAAAAAGAAGCATGGAGCCTATTCGGCCAAGAGGGCTAGCTGAATATGGTCTCTCAACTTTGGTCAAGAAAAATTATTCCTTTCAATCTTGTCTACTAAGTGGAAGGCCCTCTACAACGTGGAGTAGTTGTTGGAACAAGAAGACCATCCGTTCTTGCAAGTAGAATCCTAGCCGAGTGGTGAAGTTGAATGAAGAAGGTGAGATTTAATCTTGGTTACATGTTCTTATAGGTGTTTGTGCATGTTGTAGTATGTGAAAGTAGATGAGAATCATGAAACTTGGGTGTGTTGAATGATAGCCGTGTATGTGTAGTTGGTGTAGGTATGACGAATAAATTTTATTTAGTGTTTGGTTGATATTGTTATGGACGTTTTGGGCATGTTGTAATGTGTTGAAATGGATGAAATGCATGAAGTTGTGTGTGTTGATGTGTTGACCGAATGGTGGCTTTTTTGTGTGGAAGAGATGGACTAATTTTATTTGGTAGAATTTGGTTGTCGTATGGTGAATTCTATGATGTGAAATGAAGATTTAATGATCCAAATGGAAGTTGTAGTCGTGTGGACTGTTTTGAAAGTTAACATGATTCTAATATGTTTTCTCATAATTATGAGGATAATGTTGTAATGTATAGGATTGTTGGCGTAGTTTATGAATTTGAAAGAAGAAAATGTGTTATGAATGTTCCTAATGAAGTTGGAAGGTTTCGGGTGCATGGTGTATTGGACGGGCTGTTTTGGAATATTGTGCGAATTGCTTAGAATGTTCTTAAATTGTGTTTGAATGGTCTCGGATTAATACTTGAACGTATGATCAAAGAAGTTGGCTTGATTGTATGTGGTTTATGGAATGTAAATGAAATGTCGTCGAACTATGTGGAAGAAGGTTGTTGATATTAGAATCCGTTTTGAATTAATTATGGATGTTGGCTATATGGTTGTTGGTTTGGTTGTTGTGAATAATTGGCGAGTTAAATTCTCGGGGATGTTGGATTTATAGGGGAGATCTTTGCCCAAATTTAGACAAAGTGATGGCTTGGAATTGGGTTCTTCAATGCTTATGGCTAATGTGGGGTGTCCAATGACATTATTGTAGATCGTGAGAAGCCGAGACGTAAGTTTGGATTAGCTTAGAGGGCGGCCAAGATATGTAAAGCTCACCTTTCTTTCTTTGGCATGTCTTAGTTAAATTAAGCTATGATATGATCTCCGAGGTAATTCCACTCTTACGATCCGAGCATGTCTATGATTCTTATTTACTTCTTGATATCCGTATTCGTAACGTAGTTAAATTATGGTTCTTATGCCTTTTGTATGGTTAAACATGAGTGTGCATAAAAGATTATGTTCGTAAAGAGTACGTAACTACGAACGTCCATAACTTCCATAGGAGGCTCGGATCGCTTCGATATGTCCGTAGGGGGTTCGGTGGCATCCCGATGATATTAACTTTCACGGGCGGGCCCGGATGGGTTGAGTACTTGTCAGTGGGCACACCGCAGGCGTTAAACTATGATAGTTCTAGCAACTTGTTAAAAGAGAGCTTAACACGGTTAACAACCTAACTTCCGAATATGATTACTCACTTATGTGTTAAGTACACGGGAAAATGAGAAATCGTATGTATATGATTCCGATACGTAACTATGATGGCTAAAGTTCTATTTGACAAGTCCCGAGTAACATTCGAAAGAAACTGGATTTGACTACGACTATTGGCTTGGTTTCTAAATGATAGTCTGTTTTGATTGTTTTATGGGAATTCGTAGGCATATTGTCACGACCCAATCCCGTAGGCCGCGACTAGCGCCAGGCCCAGGCACCGTACGTGCAGCCAAAAATAGTAACGCGGTATTTGGAAAAAATTTGAGAGTCTCACTCTGTTGCGTACTAACCAAGTGCTTAACACTCGGGAAATACAGCCATAAAGGCCACACAGGGCCAACATATCCATATATACACATATATAGGCGAGCCGACAAGGCTGCCGTGGTAGATAACCGTCCAAACATATGATACGTACAATTTGTACAGACGGGACCTGTCCTTTTATGTCTACGGTGTCTAACATACGAACGAGAATCGAGGAAGACGGGACGGGGGCCCGCGTGCCGGATGACTATATGTACAAGGCAGACAAACATCAGAAGATATATACCAAAAATATCAGCTCCGGAACAACAGGAGCACTCCCAAGCAGCAGAACAGATGTCCTAAGCTGGCGGTGTATCAAAAGGCGCGTCTGTACCTGCGGGCATGTAGCGCAGCCCCCGAAGAACAGGGGGTCAGTACGAAAGTGTACCGAGTATGTAAAGCGGAAAAGTAACAGGGATAATCATAACCAAGGACAGGAATGCAGAAATATAACAGACGGAGCTATGATTAAAATCTGAAGTATAAAAGGTAATACCTTGTCCGAGACCTCAGAAAACATAGTGCCAAGAAATAAGTAATGCATATCAGACCATGTAATATCATATGAACATATGTCGTGTCCCGGCCACTACGACAAGGGACTCGGTAGGTGAAATCATGCATGTCGG
>NW_026724653.1:0-5142 GCF_029784015.1 Lycium ferocissimum
GGTCCGTGGTATAGTCCGTCCCCACAGGTGAAAAGGGAAAAGGGGGCAACCCGCCCCCCAAATCCGGGAAACCGTCCCCCGAGTTTCGTTCCCGGGGGCCCCGGTGGTATATGTCCGTTCTCCACCTAAAATTAGTTTTCCGGGGTCCGTGGTATATGTCCGTCCCCTTTCGGGTATATGGATTATGATGTGGTGGGTTTCCCCGGGGTTCTGGAAGGCGGTTCCCGGGGGGACCCCCATAATATGTTCGGTTTCCGGGTATATGCCCCGGGCCCCGTGTGAAAGTTGTGATGTGTTTTTGTTTAGGGGACCATATTTGTCCTATATCCCTTTTGATTTAAACCATTTATGATTTGAAAGTAAGTATTTTGATAATGAAAGGACGTTTTTTCCCTTCCCCCCGACCGGATTCTATCAATCTTGGGGATCATGATAAGGCTCCCCCGGAAAACCGTACATCTGGTTCCGATTATATTTGTTAGGCACTCCCGTACTTCCGGATTGGCTTATGATTAAATTTTGGGGTTTTTTGGGCTTTACATACCCCGTCCGATTTTGTTCTTGGGGTTTGGCTTTCCCCGCGGGTCCCCCGGATGATTAGCGCCTTGGGGGAAGATTTTCCCCGGGGGTTGGTGCGCCCCAACCCCCCGAAAAGGGTGACTAGCCCCCGATGGGGAACCCGTACATCCCCTAAGCCAAAAAAAAAGAATCAAGTATAAAAAAATTGGGGCGAGTTTCCTCTTTTTTTCTTACTACCCAAATTTTCCCCAAAACCTAAAATACCAACAAAGGCCACACGGGGCCAACATATTCATATACACATATATAGGTGACCCGGGATTGCCCCTGGAAAAACCCGCCCAAAATTATAATACTACACGAAATTTGAAACGGCCAAAACCCACGACATGCCCTAGGGCCTTAAAAATTTTGAAATATGCTCGGGGGGGGGCCCTTTGCCCCTGAATAATAATATACTTTGTACCCAAAGAAAATATATCCCAAAATATAGAGCCCCCAAGGGAGCACCCCGGGGAGAAAGGGCCCTAGCGGGTGGATCCTCAACCGGGGCGTCGGACCCGGGGCCGAAACGCCCCCAAAGGGAAAGGGGGGTAAAGGCAATGTGTCGGTTTGTAAAGACGAAAACAAAAGAAATAAAACCACAAATCCGGACTTTATCAAAATAAATATAGAAATCGGGGAATCAAAATTTGCCCGGGGAAATTATACCCATGCATATCCATATCATGTCATCAAATCAAAAAATACAAAACGTACCCGGCCCCCCGGGGAGGGATGGTAAAGGTCATGTAAACATATATATAGAATCATAAATCATGTAATAAAGGAAAAATTTGCCGCCCCTCCCCCGGGGACTGGGTGAAAAATTTCAAATTTTCCCCCGCCATCCTTATCATCACCCCCTGATTCATATATGTATATGTGAAGTTCGGCCCCCCAGTGAGGGACCCTAGAAAAATTGAAGGGGCCACGAATACATACTCCCCCGGGGCCCTGGGGTAAAGACGTATTAAGTTTTTACGAGCAAGGTAAAAAGAATACCTTTCAATATAAAACATACAACTATCTTACAGATTTAAGGCGTAACAGGGATGAATTTCTAGCGGACCTTTAAAAATGTAGCATAAGTCTTTCGGAAGCCGGAATATTTCATATCGAGTAATTTTCGGGAGTAATTGAAAATTTCCTTTTTGATCAAAAGGGTTCAAAAAATAATTAAAACAGTTAATTTTGTGGAACTTGAATGGTAGCTAAACTTTTCTTATTTTTTATTTTCAAGAAATTCATCCCAAATAATGGGAAAAAAACCCGGGCAAAGTGGGCCCTTTTTGGCCAAATGAGGTGGCGTTTTAAAAATTACGAAGGTCAAACTTCTACGTCATTTATGACCTTTAAAACAAAAGGATTTTATTGCACAAATTATAGAGGGTTAAAAAAATTTTTTCGACTATTTACACAACAAACCATTCAAATTTTAGAATGAAAAAGGAGTAAAAATTTGAACGGGGTGAGGTGGTAAATGCCCCAAAGGGCCGATCGCCCATCATACCTAGGACGTGCCAAAAAAAACAGGTGAATTTTCATACCTTATTCCCTTCACGGCCCCAAAATTTACTTTTCCCCTTTGCCAAAAAACGAAATGGTCACATTTTTAAACTTTTTCAGAACCTCAGGTTTCCAAGCTTAACCCAAAATTGTTTTATAACAATTTAAAAATCTCCCCTATACATATAAAACATCCCCGAGATTCCCCCTATTTTTAAAAAAACCCAAAACCCAAAAACCAAGCTACAACAAACAATCAACTTTTAAAATACATTCTATCTTTTTAAAAAGCTCTTTCTACACCAAACAAAAATTCAAATTTCTCCAATAACGTACCTCAACTACTTACATTCAAACCGATATCGACATTTTTTTACATTTGATTACTAATTCAAAACCCATTCCCAAAAAATATTCAAGAACATTTCAACCAATTGCCAAATTTAAAACAATAAACCAAAAACTCCAACTACCCGAATTTCTCCAAACCCCAAAAAACACCAAACACATTCTTATTTCCCAAAATTTATGATTTACAACATTAAAACCCCATACAACAATGCAAATTTTATAAAGGTAAAAATTGCATAAAAAATTTACATAAGTTCTCAAACTTCCCTAACCAAAATAACATCATTCTGGGCATCAAAAATTGCATTTTTTTTTTCCCTTTTAAAAAACCATAACGACGACAACGAAAAAACCAACGACAATTCGTTCATTCAAAACCACACAAAAAGGGGGATTTTGGGCCCAAAACCCATAATTACACCAAAAAATGATTTCCATTCCTTTCTTCACCCCAAAAATTTAAAACATGCTAATTAACATTAATTCATGAACCCTTAACCCCAACACACAACCCGGGCCCAAAAACCAACCCCACTTTAACTTAAATCAACTTCTAACATGATTTTTTCCATTTTAGCATACAACAACACATATACACCCTGCATAACCCCTTAAAAAAAAGAAGATTAAACCTTCCTTCTTCCCCTCTCCTTAAACCCCCTTGGGGTTTTTTCTTGCGGGGGTAAGGGATTTAATTGCTCCAAAATTGTTCCACGTTTTTAAAACCCCTTTAAGGGTTGGAAATTTCTAAGGAAATTATTTTTTTGATAGCAATTTCTTGGGCCTCAAAATTTCCCTCCCATGGCGAAGGAGCTTGATTTTTCCCAGTTTTATGAAAATTCCAATGATGGGAAAATGATGAAAATGCTCCCCCTTTAAATCATCCTTTTTTTTACAAATATTAGCCCTTTCCCTGTGGCCCCCACATACATTTGGGCCGGGCCCCATGGCCCCTTCTTTTCTTTTTCTTTTTTTTTTTTTTCTTTACTTTCTTTCCCGGGAAAAATTTTAAATTTCCAAAATTAAAACAAAACTGAAAAAGGAAATTCCTCCAAATGTTTCCTTTAAAATTTTGGAAAATTAAAATCATACGCAATTTAAGCCTTTAAAACAACCCCAAAATTTTCTGGGGTAGCCTTGTCCCTAACTTCTCATAATTCACTCGGTCCGTTACTTTAAAAAACGGGGTATAACGTTGGTAGCTCCACTTGTTTTGGAGTGTTCCAGCCGGGGTTTGATGATATGTTTGGGGGATGTTAGACACTTTGCGGACAACGTCGTGGGTATTGGTTGTCGGGCCCTTATGCCTCCTTGGGGGGGTATGTCGGCCCCGTGTTACGTAAGAAATTTTGTATAAATTATAGATTTGTTGGTTTTAAAAGGGTACGAGAAAAGAAAATTGCTGAAAAAATTTTTTTTTGTATTTTATCTTATTTGATTTAAAAAATTGGCGTGACTTTTTAAAACGGAAGAGTCCAAATTTTGTCGGCCCAAAATGGGGGCGGGGGCCCTCACGTCCCTCAGAATTGGGGGGGTGACACCTAAGTAGCGTGGAAGCGTCGTTGGAGGGGATCAACCCACTAATTTTCATTATTTCCCAAACCCCCAGCCTCGTGGAATTAAAAGAAAAGGTAAAAATTTATTATGTTTTTTTTGGGGGTTGTAGAGGGTTTTAGTATGTTTAGGAGAAAAACGGAAAAAAAGTTTTTAAGGAGGCCATATGTATGAGGCTTGGTTTTGGGGTGAGGGGTGTGTGTTGTGTTGAAATTAAATTTGATGAATTGAAGTTTAGTTAGGTTTTGGGATCTTTGGGGTAAAAAAATGAATAAGAATCTAAGTAGGGACATATGTTTGTTGGCCGAAGATAGTCATGGTATGTGGAAAGAAATGAATTAATATCGCTTAACGTTTTAGTCCCTCGTCCCCTTATGGTTTTAAAGTTGGAAAAATGTTGGTTATTTAATTGAGGGTTTTAATTGTTTCGGACTGATTTGGAGGTTATTGATATTTAATGTAATTTTTATGTTGATGAGAATAAACATTTGGAAGTTCGGAGAAATCATGATTTGAAAAATTTTGGGAAAAATGTTAAAATGGGGGTTTTCGGGTTTGGGGGGTGTTTCGGGTAGAGTGGAGCAATTTTTTTGGGTTGTTGGAAATGTTGTATAAATTACTTAGAATGTCTTTAAATATTGTTGGTATGGGTTCGGGTTAGTATTTGAATGTATAAGCGTCGATGTTGGCTTAAGGTAAGCGTTTAATCAAATATATTGAATGTTGTTGAAAAAATGTGAAAGGGAGCTATTAATGTTATATTGTCTTCCGGGGTTGGTTATTGATGTTGCTAGGGGTTGGGTTGTTGTTGTTTTTTATTGATTTGGCCGAGTTAAATTCTCGGGGGGCCATTTTCGGGGGAAAAGCGTTTAAAATTTCCCTAGAATTAGGCGAAATTGGGAAATTTAAAAGCCCAAAATGTCTCTAGCTAATGTTTTTGGGGTCTTATGGCTTATTTGTAGACCTTGGGGGGACCAGGCTTTGGTTGGGTTTAGTTTTGGTTTTGGGTTATATTGGAGAGCGTTTGAGGTATGTAAAAACCACCTTTTTTCCTTGGGATGCCTTTTGTTAAAATAGGCTATAACACGAACTTCGAGAAACTCTATTCCCCAATCCAAGGGATGTCTATGATACGCATTTTTTTTTCTTGAGATTCATATGTTGATGTGA
>NW_026724654.1:0-4909 GCF_029784015.1 Lycium ferocissimum
CTTGCCTCCTACGCTCGCTCAATCTCAACTCTCGTTTTGCCCGTAATCTACAAATGGTTACATTTACCAATTGTGAGTTATAGATTCTAAGAATTCAACTTAAATTCATATTTGTCTACCGAAATTTCGGCGAGTTGTTTCCCCCTATAAATTCAACATCCCCGAGACTTAGCTCGGCCATAATATCAACAACAACAACCACAACAATAACAACAATCATCAAAATCACGACAAAACGCATTCTAGTATAATTGTTCTTCCTTTCTACATAAGGCAACAATTTCCATTCCAACCTCACAATTCCAAGCTAATATCAACATTTCCATATCCATTTACTAATCAAAATCATTCCAACACCACTCGGGAGTATTCCATATCATTATACAAAATTTTTGCAAAACATACAAAAAAATTCCACCGAAATCCTAATTCATTCAAAACCTCCATTCTTCGACATACATGTTCATAACACATTTGTCTCCCAAACTCATTAACAACAACCATAGTTCACATTTAAAATCTTACTTTCATAATTATATAAAAATCATATAAAAATCGCATAATTTCCCATAATGACATACATGCCATTTCAATGCCAATTCGAATCGTTTAAGACTTATTTACGTCACAAATGCCACAACGACACCACTAACACTCTAAATGAATTTAATCCATTTCACTTTCCTCTCCCCTACCTTATAGCACACGGCCACACACCCACTCACACACACACACGGCCATGCACACACAACACACACATTTCCATAATTCTCATTCAATTCCAATCATTATAACATATACACTTATCCCATAACATGAAAGAAGGGAAATTCTTACCTTTTTCTTCAAACTTCCACTTTGCCAACGCAAGCACTTTCTTACAAAAATTTTATACCATGTTGAAGAGCATCCTTGAGTTAGTAATATTGCTACGAAAATATGATTTTAGATCAAGATTGATGGACTTGAAGATTTTTCTTTTTCTCTTGGAGGGCCGAATAGCCTCCTTGCTCTCACTCTCTCTCTTTTGTTTTGTTTCTCCTTCTTGAAATTTCTGAAGAAATGATAAGGCCCCTCTTATTTATTTACTAGTCTTCAATTAAATAAAAGCATGGGCTTGGGCCAATCCATGGCCGGCCACCACCCCTATAGAAATTGGGCCTCATTTTTCTTATTTTGTTTTTGAGCCCAAACAATTATGGATCCCATTTTTTTGTAATTCCCGAAACTAATTCCCAAAATTCCAATTTTTCCCTTGACCTTCTTCCGTATTTCCGCTTCAATAATTCTCATGAATATCACACATATGTTAAATAAAATAAAAACATAGCCTTATTTCCCACAAGGCAAGATTATTCCAAATTTTTCAAATGCGCAAAAACACGGGATATAACATTGGAGATAATTGTGCAATTGATGTAATTTGTGTATTGATGATAATAGCATTGTTAGAATGTGAATTGTGGATACAAATCATGATTTGAAAATGAGGAATGGGTTAAGTGAGGTTCTCGGGTTTTTGGGGCTGAATTCGGCTGAATTGGAGAAAAATTTGGGTTGTTGGAAATGTTGTATGAATTGCTTAGAATGTCTTTAAATATTGTTAGTATGGGTTCGGGTTAATATTTGAATGTATAAGTATCAACGTTGGCTTGAATGTAAGTCGTCGAATTGAATTTAAGAAAGATTGTTGAATGATGGAAAAGAGAGCTAGTAATGTCGTATTACCTTTCGGATGGATTATTAATGTTGTTAGGTTGGTTGTTGTTGTTGTTGTTGATTGATTTGGCCGAGTTAAATTCTCGGGGTGGCCTATTTCAGTGGGAATATGTCCCAAATTTCGTAGAATTAAGGGCGAAATTGGAATTTAATGCCCAAAAAGTCTTTAGCTAATGTTTGGCATTTTATGGCTTGTTTATAGATCGTGGGCAGCCCGAATCATAGGTTGGATTTTAGCTTGAGTTTGGGATCATATTGGAGAGCGTTTCGAGGTATGTAAAGCGTAACCTTTCTTTTTGGCATGCCTTAGTTAAAGTAGGCTATGATACGAGCCTCGAGAAAACTCTATTCTCGCAATCCGAGCATGTTTATGAATCGCACTTGTTCCTTGGCATTCTTATGTTGACATTACAAAACATTGATCCTTATGTTCTTGGAATTCATAAGTTGTAAAGATTACATGAAAGCTGATTTTTGTTTTAAAGTTTAGTTTAGCGATTCCAAAATTTCAAACGCTCATAACTTTGAAATCGATAAAGGCTCGGATTGCTTTGAGATTTTCGTAGGAGGTTGTATGACATAGGATGAGTACGTTTTTCATAGGCGGGCTCAGTTCGGGTCTATACTCGTCCGTGGGTCCCGCAACGTCCCTTTATGAAATTTCGATAACTTTTGAAAGAAAAAATGTTGTAATCGTTATTCCGATTTCAAGTATGATTATTTTACTTATCTTTTTGATTATGACTATGATTTTATGCATATGATTCCGCACTACTCCTTCGTGCAATAATCCGTTATATCCTTCGCCGAGTCCCGGAGGCTTCGTTGTCGTGCGCATTATGATATACCCATGTTATCTTGTGTTCACGGTTCACCGAGTTCCTCACTCGAGGGCCGGTTCCACTTATATTTGGTGTGATTTTGTATGGTGATATGCGTATGATATGTGATGGAGATTCGAAGATTTGAAACTTTTACGGTGTTATCCGTGTTATGGCGCCATCGACAGGCGGGCGACCATATTTCCTGTGCCCTATGCATGATTTATATTTTGAAGTAACACTTTGATATTTTGGAAATGTATTCACTTTCTGTACCTCTATTTCGATTGTGACTCAGATTTGTATATTACCTTTTTCGCTTTTGCATACTCGACGTATTTCGTCGATTTGCTCATGGGGTCGCGTTTCATGCCCGCAGTATAGACGCACAACTAGTGATCCACCTATTTAGGACACCCTCTTCGCTATTATGGAGTGCTCCTCTCATTCCGAAGCTTATATTTTTGGTATATATTTGTTCGTGCATTTGTATATATTTGTTCAATTACGGCGGGGCCCGTCCCGTCATCCGATTCTCGTCCGTCCGTTTAGAGTTCCGTGGACATGTTTGTGGGTTGTGCCTAATTCCGGATCATGAGTGTGTTTGTATATGTTGTGTTTGGGCGATTCCATTCGCCGCGGTAGCCTTGTCGGCCCGCATATGTATATGTTGCCTCGCTCCCGTGTGGCCTTTGTTGGTATTTTTACACGCGTGTAGGGTTATTTTGGATAGTCCGTATGTTACACCTCGCATTTTATGCGTATTCGGAAAAATTGGAAACAAGTCGGAATGGTAGGAATTAAGGTTCTAAGTGGATTCTACTTAGTGTGCATGGGATGTTTAAGGAAAATATTGACGTGGAAATATTAAGGAAGGTTAAGGACATTGTAAGGAATTGATCTTGTTTGGCTCATAAGTTGGTTATGGAAAAATTTAGGTGTGGAAATATCGAGAAGGCTAAGGGCAAAATTGGAATTCGGGAAAGGGTTTCATGAATTACCAACCATATGGATTAAGAAAATTGGCTTGGAAAATTTGAAAAAATTTGAGGCCCAACCCATGAAGTGGCCGCCATAGCAACAAAGAGGGACAAAAATTTAATTCAAGTCATGTGACATGGTCACATGACAAGCTAAGAATAAAGGGGCAAGAGAGTTAAGAAAATTCAAGAACATTTGAACAAGAGAAAGACAAAAAGAAACAAGAAGAGAGAAGGCAAGGCCATTAAGCCAAGCCTTGGAAATTTTGCCCCTCAAAATATTGATCCAAAAATTATTTTCTTGTGGTAATTATACTAATTCAAGGTCCCTCTATAACTTGGTGCAATTGGTTTGGAAGAATAAGCATTGGTTTCTTCAATTCAACACTTGAGGAAGTGAAGAAGTTTGAAGAAAAAAAGGTAAGGAATCATCCTTTTTATTTATGTTTTGAAGGTTTGTTTGTGTTGTGGAATATGTAGATGAGTAGAAATCATGAAAATATGGAAGCTTGCATGGTAGAAGTAAAAGCGCATATGGCCGAATGTATGCAATATAGTTATATTGGATTTTGTGTTGAATTCTAGTTGTAGTTATTGTGGAAATTGTATTGGAAATGAAAGTTGAATGGAAAAGGAATGAAGTTGGAAATTGGCCTTTGGCCGTGTGGTATGTGATAAAGGAATTGTGATGGATTTATTTTGTTTAACGTGTTAGTCGTGTTATTGTGATCATTATAATGTAAATGATGAAAATTAGCATTGAAATGGAATGAAGAAGCTTATGTCGTATTTGTATGATTCTATGATATTATGGTAATTAAGTTGTTAAGATGTGAATTGTGATAATCGTTGACGAATTTGGAAGATGGAAATATGTTATGAATATGTATGTTGAAGATTAGAAGATTTGGAGGAATTATGGCTTTGATAGCAAGTTTGTATGTTTTAAGAATATGTTGAAGAAATGCTATGAAACGCTTCGAAATTATATTGTAATGATCTTGATCCGTAATGAAAGAGAGCATGTTGATGTTGATTTGAAAATATGAAGTCGAAATGGAAAGCGTCGCATTATGTCGGAAGTACGCTAGTTATGTTATATTGTGGTTTGTAGTAATTGTCGATGCTCTTGAAGTTGTTGTTGGGTTGTTGGCAATTGTTTTGAGCGAGTTTAATTCTCGGGTGTCGTATTTACAGGGAAGTGCTTGCCGAAATTTCGGTAGCCGGATGGAAACCAAAGATTGAAATATCCGCTTGCATGAATAGTGATCGGTCACTATGACCATTTGGCAAGATTTTCGACGAAATGGGATTGGAGTTTCGACAAGCGTAACAAGCGCAAAAGGTATGTAAAGTTTGCCTATTTCTTCTCTTGGCACGTCTTAGGGT
>NW_026724655.1:0-10443 GCF_029784015.1 Lycium ferocissimum
ATTTCATGTTTTCCCTTTGACTTTATTAATTGTTATTGATCTCACCTTATGATAATTGTTCCTTCAAGGTGAGATATAGCGATGATGATTGCAGCATAATATAAATCGGAGGTTATCGACCTTACGTCACTCCGATAGAGCATTAACATTTAATTGGGCTCTCGTGCATGTTATATGTATTTATATATGTGTAATTTAGATATTTACCGACCCTTAACGGTCGGCTAATATACTATTCATATATTACCGCGCCTTAACGACTGGGCACGATACTATATATATTACCGCGCCTTAACGGCTGGGCAAGATACTATATATATTACCGCGCCTTAACGGTCGGGCAAGATACAATATATATGTAACACCGAGCTTCAATGGCCGGGTAGGATACTATATATGTACATATGGATAAGTTTTTAAAAAAAAGCTAAGGATGCACGACATCCGCCTTAAAAAAGCATTCAGAGGCACAGGTTGATCTCTTTTGTATTACTTTATCTTCATAGTTTCATTCTGTTGTTATTCATGCCTTACAGACTCAGTACATTATTCGTACTGACATCCTTTCTTATGGACGCTGCGCTCATGCCCACAGGTAGGCAGGGAGACGGATCAGATCCATAGGTGCTTTATCAGCGGATTCTTAGGAGCACTCCAGTTACTTCGGAGTTGTAGTCTGTTGGTATTGCTCTTTATGGTCACTTGTATTCTATGTAGAGGTTCGTAGATATATGTGTACAGTTACACGTTTCATAACCTTATTGGTTTATATTGTTGTATAATATTTTAGTAACCTTATCGGTTGGTGATGGTGGGCATCGTTGTTGAGGATTATATAGAGATCTGTCGTTATCTAGTGATATATGCCCTTACAGATCATGATACCCATGAGCTATCTTTGTGGTCCACCTATAGATGATTATGAGATGCATGTCCAGAGGTGCTCGGTAGGATAGTTTCGGGTGCCCGTCATGGCCCTCTAGTTGAGTCATGACAAACGACTCTCCTTTAATCCATCTTCTTGTACTAGGGATGCAATCCCGGATTCTTTAATATTCTTGGATATATCTTCTTCGCTCAATATTCTGAATTCTCTCTTTATGGGTGTGCAAACTTCTTCTTTGTAAGACCTGGATATATATAACCCTTGATGCTCTGTAGGTTGGTGAATACAAAACCCTGTCCTAGTCAGTCAATGACATGTAATAGGGTTTGTATAGTATTTGGATTCTTGCCTTGTTAAGTCTTCTTCTAGTACGTGTATAAGGCTTACTAATCCCTACAATTATGGCAAGGAATCTTTCAAGCTCTTTCTATAATTCTGCAAATCCTAGTTCTTTATAGGACTTGCCCTGGAACATGTTCACGAACCTGTTTCATCCACCTAGTTCATCTGCGTCTGAATATCTGCACTGTCTGAGCTGGAACATGTTCATATACTTGTTTCACCAACCTCTTTCATTCTGCATATGCCTTTGAATTACTTCTGAGATCTTGTCTGGAACATGTTGACAGACCTCTTTTATATAACTGTAAGCTCTGTGTCTGTATGGCGGTCTTATCTACCACTGATCACTTCTGGGTCATTCATTGTAACATCCCGTAAATCTGAGTTAGGTGTGAATGTGTAAAAATCTAGTGTCAAAATGATATTATATCTATATGAATCCATTCTTGATGAATTCGGGTGGAAGATGGTCGTTTTGAAGTCAAACCAACAATTGAAGTTCTAAAGGGCTCTTAACTTCGCCTAAGTTTTGGTAGGTCTATCTTCTGGGCTATTTTCATGAAATGTGTTGCGAATTTGGGAAAACTTCCTTGATAAAAGTTTTAGATATTTGAAATACCTTACCAACGATAGGTCGCCCAGCCCGAGCAAAGCTATGTACAAAAAGTTATGTCCGTTTTACTAAAGGGCACAAAAAAGTTGGAAATTTCACCCAAAGTAAGCCCAGAAAGTACGGGACGTCCTTTTGGACGTACTTCTTCCGTTCCTCACTGGTTTTTGCTGCCTAAGTACGGGACGTACTTCAAAGTACGGGACGTACTTGTAGGCCGTACTTTCACCGCTTCTGGCAAAAAAATTGGGTTTAAAATGTGTATGGTCTTATTTTGTTCCCATATTTTTTCATCATTCCAAACCCTAGGCATGAAAATCATCCCTCCAAGTCTTCAAATCAAAGGTAAGAACACCCTTAACATTACTAATCTATTCTAACATCAAACCCATAATTCTTACCATGATTCTTGTGATCAAAACCTAGGGTTTGCAGCATAATTCTTTCTAAAGTGATTCAAGCTAGGGTTTGGGTGTTCTTCATTCGGAAAGTGAATTGTTAAACTTTGTTTAACATATTAAGGTATGTCTCTTTTAAAAATCATTTTTGACTATAAGGATAATTTGTATGTCTCTTTAAAAATAAAATCTTTTTTGAATATAACGGTAATTTATATGTCTCTTTTACAAACTCCCTTGAAAGATTGATTCTTTATAAAAGCATTATTTGAATGATATGATGAATTGGTTTTACACTCTTGAAATCTAATACATGTTTTGATTAATGGTTAATGTGCGTGAGGGGATAAGCCCACATTAAACCTTGATTGAATTATCCTCTGTATACGTATGTGAAATCATAATCGTTTTCTTCTATAAGAGATGATCAGTAATTATGGTTAATTGTTGGTATTGATGATTTTACAAAGGAATCTTGTTTAAAGAAGTGGAAACGTTTGCAATATTATCTATGAAATTATGGATTTTCGTAATGGCATAATGAACTTTAATGCTATTTGATGGTGTGACTACTTTGAGACAAATTGTGAATCCTCTTCTATGCTATGAACTTTGTTGTTGTGTTTGGCTTAGCTACTCGGGGGGAAGGGTAGCCACTATGTATCCTAGTGTGGTAATTGCCTAGCCATTCGGGAGGAAGAGTGGCCACTACCGGGTTTGCTACCCGGAGTGCAGTTAATGCCTAGCTATTTGGGAGGAAGGATAACCACCACGAATTCCATATTCGGTGTGAATGATGCTTGTTTGTGACAAGGGAACCTCTACGGTCACCCTTCGATGTGCTTGATTCTTGGGCCTGTATTGGCATATGTGATATTCTTATTTTCTCATGGACTTGTTGTTGTTAATTATGATCAATTGAAAGGCATATTTGAAGTTGCACATTGACAAGAGGCCTTATAATCGGTTTTAATAATTCTTATTGAGACACGCAAACTGAATAACTGCTCTTACATTAGTTTCACATAGGCACTGACTGAGTACGAAGTACCCAGGCATACCATTATTGTTTTTGATGGCATGTTAGGTAACGGAGAAGAGCAGGTTCTCGATACTCTAGGCGTTTAGGAAGGACTTGTTGTTGCGGCTAATTTGGTGAGCCCACACATTCATTCGTGGGACACCCTATTGATTTATTCATTACATTAGTTTTTCGGGCTGCGTCCCAATGAGTCAGACTATTATTCCTTTGTCTTAGAAGCTTCGTAGTATACATTTGTGGGTACTTGTTGAGTTATTGATTAACTCTTGGGCACGTTGTTATGTTTGACAAATATTGATTACTAAAGACTTCTGCTGAATTAATTCATCTATGCATGATTTGTTTACCTTTATTTTATAAACTGTTGGAGACGAATGTTGGACCTGGCAGGTTCAAGTGTTATTATTGTATCATTTAGGTTCTTTCGATATTGTTCATGACGTCGGATGCCGATCACGTCCAGGGTGGGTTTTGGGGCGTGACAAGCTTGGTATCAGAGCCTAGGTTTAAATACATCCTAGGATTATTGTCGGTGTCTGTAGAGCGGTGTCTAGTGGAGTTTTCCTTGTGCAACCTGATCACCTACATGACCGAGAAACTCCCAAGACATTTATAGGTGTTTCCTATTCTTCTTGATTCTAGATTGTCTTTGTAAAGCTTAAAGTCCTTTTAGGATCGTTCTAATTCGCTCGTTAATTCGTGCCTTGTAGAAATGGCTCTGACGCGATCCAAAAATAGTAACCGAGGACATCCTGCGGGAGTTAACCGAAATCTTGGGGGCGCGAATGCCGGTAATGGAAATGATACTGGAAATCAAGCATCACTTCCGGCTTTGCTCCCTCTTGTTCTGTGCGGGTGTACCGAGAGATTGGTACTATGCAAACGGCTATTCAAATATTCGTTGCATTAGTTCTTTGCTTAGTAGCGCGTGGAGGTGTGACACCTCACGGTGGAGGCAGACTGAAGCAATTCCTCGACTTGAAGTTACTAGAGTTCTTTGGGTCACGAGAGATGCATGACCCCCAACACTTTTTAGATAAGACCTTCAACGCATTGAGGGCAATGGATGCCCAGGATTTCGAAGCTGTAAGGCTTGCTTCTTATTAGTTGAAGGATGTTGCTCACGTATGGTTTGAGATGTGAGAATCTGAGAGGGGTGACGCTGCCTTAGCTCCGACATGGGCTGAATTTGAAGAGGCATTCGCGGAAAGGTTCTTGTCTGATGAGGAAAGAATTGCTATGGCTACGAAGTTTGAAAAGCTAGAGCAGGGTAATAAGTCAGTTCGTGAGTATAGTTTGGAGTACACCCGTCTGTCAAGGTATGCTTCATACATGATTTCGACTGAAAAGCATAAGTTGAGTCATTTTGGGAAAGGCTTGGTAGCACGTATCAAGTCTGCATGTGCTGTTGTTGCTATGTCTCCTACTTGTAATTTCTCATCTGTGGTTGGGTTTCTTTGAACAACAAGAGAGTTGGAAAAATGAAGAGAGGGTGGATCGAGATCAGAACAAGAAGGCCCGATCAGCGGGTGGTTTCAGTGGTAATAATTATAAGGGAGGTCAGAGTAAAGGGTATTCGGCACCTGCTCAGTCTGGCGCCTATTCGAATGCTAGTGTACCTTCTGGTAGGCAAGGTCAGAAGAATAACAACCAAAGCAGGTTCTCCCAAGGTAGTAGTCGGTCTGCTGTATGGGAGGATCGTATCTGTCATCACTGTGGTATTAGGGGGCATCTTAAGAGGGGCCCCGCAAAAGTGCTTACGTGAGATGGTACTGTATGAATAACAAAGAATGATTCGCTTTGCTTCCGCATACGCAAAAATCAACTTTGGTAATGCTAACAATTATAATCGAATGCTCGTAACAACGGCAAGGGGAAAGGAAGTTGCTAATACTTACGGTGGAGGGCGACTTGACTTTATGGGCTGACTCGTAGAGAGTGCGCTGAGGCTTCTGATGCTGTGGTTACAGGTATCCTTACCATCTGTTCTCATGATGCTTACTCATTGATTGATCCGGGTTCAAATTTATCCTATGTGACCCCTTATTTTGCTCTTGATTTAGGAATGAAACCCGAACCTTTATGTGAACCTTTTGCTATTGATACGCCTTACGAAGTTCATTGTTATTGCTCTAGAGTGTATAGAAATTGTGTTGTTATTATCAAGGGACGTGAGACCATGGGCTGATTTGTATGAACTTGAGATGGTGGATTTTGATGTAATTATGGGGATGGATTTGGTTGTCGCATGTTATGCTAATGTGGATTGTCGTAAATTAGTTCGCTTCGCCTTTCCCGAGGAGCCTGTTATTGTGTGGGAGGGTGAAATTGGTAAACCAAAGGGTAGATTTATTTCCAATCTTAAGGCTCATAAGATGATTACGAAGGGGTGTATTTACCATTTGGTTGCTGTTAATGATACAAAAGCCGTAGTACACGAATTTATCTTGTTCCCATAGTTAGTGATTATCCCAAAGTGTTTCCCGAAGATGCTTCCTAGTATTCCTCTGATAGGGTTATTGATTTTGGGATTGATGTTGTCGGTTTGACCTATTTCTATTCCACCCTATCGTATGGCTCCAGCGGAGCTAAGGGAGTTAAAGGATCAGTTGAAGGACTTGTTGGATAAAGGTTTCATCTGACCAAGTGTCACGGCCCAGTTCCATGGACCGCGACCGGTGCCCGACTTGGGCACCCATGCTACCGCACGTACCCCAAAAACGGTTTTGCGGACAAATTGTACGGATGTGAACGGATGTCATACACGGTCATAGGTGCCGACGAAGCCGCTTAGGGTGTCATGGCGGTGGGGACCGCGAACACATATCGTACAAACATAACCGAACGAACTCGGTCCTGACCCACGTTTATGTCCACGGACCTCTAACGGAACCAACGGAGTCATATGACGGGACGGGGCCCGCGTACCTGACGAACGGAGATAAACATATGCATAACGGTGGAATATGTACCAATATGTCTCGGGACAAGGAGCACTCCAAATGGTGAATGGATATCCTATCTGTCGCGTCGCCACCGGTCGTACGCCTGCGGGCATGTGGCAGCCCCCGAAGAGCCGGGGGTCGTGCGAACTATGTGCGAGTATGTAAAGCATAGAATATTGTAAATAAAATTATAAGAAAGTAAAGTCCGGAAACGGTACGGAAGAAAATAAGCACGATGTACGAATATCAAAGAAAAACATGCATGCAGAACGGTGTCCGGCCCCTTGCGGGACCGGGGAACGTGGTCGCCGCTCTACGAATCTGCGCCACACACGTCATACTTGAGAAGATTTGCTCCTGTCCTCGACACACGTCATAATATCAAAGTGCACATATATGCAAATATGGTTCGGAAGAACCAAACACATCATACTTCGTAAACACGTCATACTTCGAATTTATATACGGTGCCGACCTCGAGCGAGAAGCTCGGGAACCGTGCGCACGATATAAACCGGCCCGGGACTCGGTGATGGAAATAGACTCTATGCACGAGCAGAAAATGAGAAACTATATGCAAATATAGAACATACTTTAGACTCAACGGAGTATTTGAAACGGAACATACCTGGGACGAAGGCGGAAGTCAAATCGGAATCGGACTATGCAAGGCAGGGCTCGGGAAGCGTGCACATATCTCGAGTCAACCCAAGGTGGCGTACGGAAGTCATAATCCTTAGTTACTCTAAAATCAACTACGAATGTCTCGAGGCAATCCGGTTTCGTTTATGAAGTTATAGGTGTTTAAACTAGTTTCTTAACAAAGCATAAGGTGCCTAATTCAATTCTATTGAATGAAAAAGGGAAAAATTGAGGTGCGGATTTCGGAAGGTAAAGTCGTCCGTAAGGCTCGTATCAAAACTTATCATGCCTATGACATGCCAAAAGAAAGATAGGGTGAGCTTCACATACCTTTTAAACCTACGCCAATCCAAGATCAAATTCAAACTCTCCAAAATCTACATTTGGTCGATTACCAAACATTAGTCATAGATGCTTAAGAGTCCCTTTTTCCAAATTATCACTTTGGCTACCGAAATTTCGGCAGCACTTCCCCTATACATACACCATACCACCAAGTTCAACTTGGCCAATTTCAACAACAAACCCGAGAATGAGACTCGGCCAACATTCTTACAAGCAATGCCAACAATTATTCCCAATAATGCTTACAATATTCACAATGATTCCATAGTACCCGAAATCTTCAACAAAGATGTAATCACACATTTTTCTTGTTCTAAGTTCATAAATCATATCAACAACCACTCATAATCAACATCATTCATGCCATGTAAGAATTTAAGCTAATGTCACCTTACTTCTTTAACATCCCAACAACGATTACAACTTCGTTCCAAACTACCAAACTTGTATTTTTCATCATAGAATCCATGATAACAACAACTAAAATATCAAATAGAATTAAATTATCATGGCTTGCCAAACCATACCTCATTCGGCCACATCACAACATGCATAATCTCATGTTCTTCATCCATTTTACATTATGGAATTCGCGACACAACAACCAAGACGTTCTAAATAAAATTACTTCATCACTTCCACCTACACTACTATATTCGGCCACCTCCCACATTCACAACTTCAATCAAAATCATCAAACTTTCATTTCCAATATAGGGTCCATAATAACCACAACTAGAATACTACATAAAACTTAATTAATTTTGCCCACACAATACATGCATACACGGCCACATGCACATACACAACCATGATACCAAACTTCTGTTTTCATGAATTCTATCATTTCTACCTACATGACATAAACAAACTCTTCGTAACATATAAAATGGGATTAAATCTCACCTTTCCTCCTTAACTTCTTCACTTGTCCAAGGTGTGGAATCGTCAAAACGAACGTCCTATCTTCCGAAATAATTATATCACGTTGTAGAGGACCTTGAATTAGTATAACTACATGAAGAAAAGAATTTTGGGGACAAGATTTCATGGGGCAAAATACCCCACAGCGAATAGCCCCTTATTCTCCTCCCCCTCATTTTCTTTCTTTCTTTCTTTCTTCTTTTCTTCAATTAAAAGATGACTCTTATATAAATATATAAGCCTTCCACCATTTTTCCATATTTATGTTTTAACCCCTCAATTAAGAAAATTTTAGCACATAGCCCCTCTCTTATATTCTCTAGAATTTTCTTGAAATTCCATGGCAAAGATGACTTATTTGTCATCTTTTTTTCTCCTTTTATTATTATTTCTTTTTTTTCCTCACATGGTCAATATGGCCTTGTTGGAACATTCAAGAAACTTGTGTGAAATTCCCGTTTTACCGCTCGACTTTCCTCAATATTACCATTTTGTCCCCAACCTTCCGCGTTATTTTTCACGGCCCGTTTTGCGAATTTCTCTTCTTGCCCCTAGCCTTTCTCAATATTTCCGTCAATAATATTCATAAATAATATTCATAACCAACTTATGCACTAAAATAATTTTGAAATACCCCCACTCGCTATACACATTTTATCGATGTCATGGGCTCGGTGTCGCGACGCGGGGACCCATGGTGTCCATGTACCACTCATTCCGAACACTCCTTGGACCCGAGCACAACCTCCGCTTTGGAATGAACCTCGGACGCCGGATATAACAATAAGCCTCTCATTTTCGAAACTAACCTCGAACCACGAGCCCATAATCTAGGCCACATGTGTGCCTTGTCATACCTTTTACAGAACAATGTTTCTTACCTCCTCAATATCCATATTCACATTATCATTTCATGTCATACTACCCTCGTGAAGACTATATTAACTTCTCATTAAAATACAACCACTGCAGATTGAATCACAGAAATAATGGCATAAAGCCTACACAACATTCAATCACAACACATAGGAGCTCAACCATACAATATCATGTAATGAATACCACACATGCTTTCTCCTAATGAAATCACAAACATACATTCAACTAACCAAAGTTTAACTCAAGTAAACCGTAACTTGCCTCAAAGAAGAGCTAGAACAATGCAAATCACTCTACTATAGCCTTTCCTTCCTAAAGCATGGGAACGCTAAGTCTAGAAATAGAGGCTAATGAGCCATAATACTCAATCACGAATTTCCCAAAGCAAAATACCTTCCCTTACCTATTCCAAGGGTTGGATGATTTTCTATGTGATAAACAACCTATTTAGACCCTTAGCGAGCATTAATCATCCGTTTATAGCCACATTCTATCAATATTCCCATTACAAGCAGTTTTCTATGGCAAGACACTATTTTTATTGAACCTTAGGTCTCCAATCACTTAGTTTAGGTCTCTAAATGTTCAATTTATGAGAAATAGCAGCTAACCAACACATTTAGATGATAATTAAGCGATAATAATCCTAACCCAACAAGTTTAGATATTCCATTAATACTCTAGGGTTTCTAATTCAATTTCACCGTTAAAGACCCATGAGGATGATTATAATCATGAAAGGGAAAGGAATGATAGAATGGAAGCAACGGAACTTACCTCAAAAGATTGTCTTGCCCTAGCTTGAAAATTCTCTCTAAGTGTTCGTTGGGAAGTGCGTTGCGGTGTTATGAATGAGAAAATAAAACTAAGTCATTTAAAAACCCCCATTTCCTCCCGTCGGGCCCTTGGCCCCGGCGGTTACTACGCGTGGGGGCGGTCCGTATAGCGGTACCGGCCTAGCGGTCCCCTTCCCGCGGCCACCAATGAAATAGTTGGGCCCGGGGGAAGCGTCGAGGGACCCCTACGGCGGTACGCCGGCCCCGGGAATCCCGGGGGCGGGCGGTCCTTTTGGGCGGAGGTCGTTTTCTTTCCAGTTTTTCCCCTATCACCCTATATTTCATCCAAGCCTTAAAACACAAAATGAAACATGCTACTACAAAAAGACGCCTACGAATCCCCGCGGCCTCGGGAAATTCCCAATGGAATCCTAAATTTCCTTGACGGAAGGTGTCACCGGATACCCAAATTTAAAACACCGTTCGTCCCCGAACGGACAAGAATGAGAATCTAGGGAGGAGTTACCGATTCGCGAAAATCGGGGTATTTACTACGCTATCCCCTTTGTTTCCCCCGGGTTCTTCCTTCCCTTTTCCCGAACTTTTAAAGGCTTTTCCTGGACCTCCTTGCGGACATCCGTCTAAGATAGAAAA
>NW_026724656.1:0-5248 GCF_029784015.1 Lycium ferocissimum
AAAAAAATTTCATACCTTAAGCAGCATCCCCCATGTTATCACTCTTCTCCTTGGCTGATTTTTAGCTCAAATTGAAGACAACGCAATAAAAACACAACACTTTTCTCTTCATGGGCTTCGGAATTCGGGGCTCGCATTTTGGTCAAAATTGGTTGTTCTTCTCTTCAAGGCTCTTCTCTCTCTCTTTCCAGAATTTGCTGGTGTTCTTGGTCTGAAAAATGAGAGGAAAGGGCTGAAATTTCACTTAAATAGGCATGGGTCATGGGCCTAACCCGATTGGCCCCGGTTTGGGCCTAGCCCACTGACCTTTCCACCTTAAAATGTCTATATCTCCTTATCCCGATATCACCTGTGGGCCCACGACCTATGGTTGGAAAGATAATTCAATTATCTACAACTTCTATCTTTGGTATTTTTCCAAATTTCAAACTTATAATACCATTTCTGCCCCTTGAAGTCAGATCACCCGAAAACGTTACTTAAAAATATTTGCTTGGAGGACTTCCACTTTGATTTGGCTCAAGGGTCCTTCTTGAGTTATGTTTAACTTCACATATGTGATTCATATAAATTGTCGCATGTCCCAAAAAAATCTCAATGTGTGGGCCGCACCTCGCCTGCGAATAATCCGAATGCATAAAAAAATACGAAATATAATCTTTATCAACGTGAGTTTAAATTATGAAGCAACAACATGATTGTCAATTTTTAAGCACGTTAATAAGGACCTTCCAATTGGTAGAAAAACTAGAAGAAAATAATTTTTCATGATCAATACTTGGGGACCATATTCGGCCAGCCCCTTGGCCGAATACTCCTTCATTTTTTTTCTTCAAGTTTCTCAATTTTTCTAGAGTTGAAAATGATGAGTTTTGGTCTTGCTTGGTCATGACTTATACATATATATATATATATTAGCCTGCACAAATACAAGGTGCACACATGTGCCATTTCATGGCTTGAAATAATTGACGACCCATAGGTGAGGCCCTATGCCAACCCCATTTTTCACGTGGCCGTTTTGGCCATTTCATGAAATAATTTTGTTTCTGCTCACTTCCAAGTCTTCCTTGATATTTCCACACCAATAAAATTCATAACTTGTGCATTATGTTATATCCCGCATTTTGTACGTCGGAATATTTTAAGTTAGTTGCGACAAGTTAAAGACAAGGCTATTTTTCCAACTTTGTTTTAAGGAATAAGTCGCTTATGATTTTATTGGTATGGAGATATTAAGGAAAATTTGGGGTTAAAAGTGGAATTATGAAAACTAATATTTCATGAAATATGGGGCTAAGAGTGAAGTTTTGGAAACTTCGAATTTCATGAAAAATAGCATATGGCCATGTATGGTGGGGTCCTCTCCCCCTTTGGTTGGCCAAATTTAATTAGTCCAAATTATGAGGGGCACAAGTGTTCATTTTATATTTGTGGAGGTTATATATATATATATATATATATATATATATATATATATATATATATATATATATATATATATATATATATGGACAAGGGATGATTAAGCAAGACTTATTCATCTTTTGTTCAATTCTAGAAACTTAAAGAGAAGTGGAGAAAGAAAAAGAAAGGAGAAAAACACACGGCCATGGCTGGCCGAATCCTAGCCATGAATGGTGATCAAGAAAAAAATATTTTCTCTTAGCTTTTCTAATCATTGGAAGGTCCTTATTAACATGGGCTAGTTGTTGGAGCAAGCAAACCACTTATTCTTGCAAGAACTACCCATAGCCAAGTGAAGGAGAAAGTGAAAGAAGGTAAGGTTCAATCTTTTCTTTTTATATGTTATAAATGGTTCATGGATGTTGTAATAGGTAGAAATGAACGAAAATCATGAAAATATGGATGTTGGGATAGAAACCGTGCATGTGTGGGTACATGTGTGTGTGTGTGGGTGTGTAGGGCTAATGAATTAATGGTATTTAGCATGTTTGCATGTTATTGTGTGTGTAGAAATGGATGGAAATCATGAAAGTGGCATGTTGATGTTCTTAGTATGAATGGTGTTGGAACCGTGTATATGTAGTATGTATGCCAAGAATGAATTAATTCTATTTAGTGTTGTGGTTGTTGTTGTTGTGTGGATTCTATGTTGGTAATGAAAGTTTAATGAATCAATTTGAAGTAGCAATGGTTGTGGGCTGATTTGGAAGTCAATGTAACTCTTATGTAAATTCTACATTTAGGATAATGACATTGTTTGAATGAAGATTGTTGGTATAGTTCATGAGTTATGGAAGAAAGAAATGCGTTATTGTTGTTTATGTTGACAGTTTGAGAGATTTCTGTGGGGTGGTGTGGTTGGATTGTTTGAATATTGTGTGACTTGTTTTAAAGTGTTCCGAAAATTGTTTGAATGGTTTCGGATTAGTAATTGAATGTATGAGCATGAATATTGGTTTGATCGTATGTAGTTTATTTGAATACAAGTGAATGTCGTCGCATTATGTGAAAGAAGGTTATTAATGTTAGAATGCATTTTGAATTAATGGTTGGTGTTGTTGGAATATTTGGTGGTATGGTTGTTGATGAATTTGGCCGAGTTAAATTCTCGGGGATGTCCAATTTATAGGGGAAATGCTGCCGAAATTTTTGTAGATAAAGTATTAATTTGGATTTGGATTCTTAAATGTTATGGCTAATGGTTGATACCTAATGGCATTATTGTAGATCATGAGAAGTCGAGACGTAAGTTCGGATTAGCTTAGGAAGCGGCTAAGGTATGTAAGCTTCACCCTTCTTTCTTTGGCATGTCTTAGTGAAAAGTAAGTTATGACACGTACCCCGAGGTAATTCTACTCTTGCGATCCGATCATGCTTATGATCCATATTTGTTTCTTGATATTCATATTCTTAATGTAGTCAAATTAAGGTCTTTATGTTTTTCGCATGAATGGATTTCAAAGATTGCATAAAAGTTTGTTTTCAAAAAAGAGTTTGTTTCCTAAACGATTCCGAAACTACGAACGTCCGTAACTTTCGCAGAAAGGCTCGGATCGTTACGATTTGTTCGTAGAAAGTTCTAAAATGAATAAAGTTTGTAACTTTCCGAGGCGGACTCGGATTGGTTTAGCATATGGCTATGATCCCTATGGTTTTGTTATTACGTTTATGATATATGCTATGTTCCCGACTAACGTCCGAAAGATATTTGATATAACTATGGTCCGATTTTCACATGACATTTCATTTAGACGACTTCATTGAGTCTGTGAGTATGATTTTATGTGCATATGGTTTCTCACTACTCTGCTCGTGCAAGCTCAATATGTCTTTCACCGAGTCCCGGGCCGGGTACGCATTCGTGCAACTTCGCATTGCATTGTTCACCGAGTCCCTCACTAGAGGGCCGGGTACGTATATATATATATATGTATGATGATATGATGATATGATGATGTGATACGGGGATGGCGGTTGTGATGGCATACCGAGTCCCTTGCTAGCGGGGCCGGGACACGCTATTCACCGAGTCCTTCTACAGCAGGCCGGTACGGTATGTATATATATGTATATGTACGCATACATGATGATATGATTTTACTCACCGAGTCCCTTCACTAGAGGGTCGGGCATGTTATATATATGTATATGATATGGTGATACGATTGTGATATGATTTAGGGCCGATATATGTATATGTTTTGACAAATGTTTCAAAGGACAAGTCTTGGTGATGTTTTAAAGGTCATTATACTTGTTTCGTAGTTCCTATTTTCAAGATAATTCCGTCTCTCCGTACTCCATGCTTTACATATTCAGTACACATTCGCACCGACCCCCTTTTCTTCGGGGCTGCGTTTCATGCCGCGTTGTGTACACCTGCATGAGGCGAAGGTACTAGTAGAAGATGTTCCGGCGGGATTGGCGGACTCCACTTTCTCCGAGTGCCGCCGAGTCGAGCTTTTCCGTGGTACGACTCGCTATGTTAGAGACTTTGCGCAGACATAGTTGTCGTAGGTATAAGATGTCATGTAAGCGGCTATGTAAGCCGATGTATTATTACGCATTGTATTTAAGTTCTATATGTTTCTATATGTTCATGATTTTCCTTGATTCGAGAAAGATAAAAGCATATTATTCTTCCAAAAACTTCCGTTTGTGTTTGTGTCATGACTGAAAGCCACGTGATTCGTATTATGTGAGTCAGCGGGTTCGCTCGGCCCTAAATAAGGGTCGGATGCCCCGTCACGCCCTAACAGAAATTAGGGTGTGACAAATTGGTATCGAGCGGTTCGTCCTAGGGGTTGTACGTAAAGTCGTGTCCGGTAGAGTCACATTTTATGGTGTGAAGCGCGCCACATTTATAAACAGGAGGCTACGGGGCATCTAGGATGGTTACTCTTCTTTGGCATCTTAGATCGTGCTGTAGAGCCAAGTTATAGGAAATGAGATTCCCGACACTGACCTTTGACTTCAGCAGGGAAATGGCACTGACGAAAGAAAGCGATTAAGGATATTGGAAGCTACGAAGCATGCAGGCAAGCAACGGTACGAAAGATACATGTCGGGTAGGATATGGAAGCACGATTGAAATACAAGTTGTGATCAAAAGAGAAAGTAAGCAAGAAAGTGTAACAGGTGCCGTTTGAGTTGGGAATATGAGGTACATTCATTATTTCGGCATCGTTGATGATAATGGGGTTCTCGTAAGGTCAGTGATATGATGCGATATGCATATATATATTTTGGCCTGTGAGGCATTGTTGGTATTTCTGTGTACGGGTTTTGAGATAGTAACGATTCTGAGAGGAAACTCTCGCCGAAATTTTTCCAGAAATAAAGAAAGAATGAGATTTAGGTTTGTGATATGTCTGGAAACGGGGTCGTGCCAATAGTAATGAAAAAAAAAATTTGATTGACTAAGCTACGAGTACGGTTGTCACACCCCAATTTCCGGTAGGGTGTGATGGGCACCCGACCCTTACCTAGGGCCGAGCGAACCCCGTACTCTCATAATACTCACATAGCCATACCGTCCACAAGGCATAGCATAAGCACGGGGTGAAAAATTTTTTTCGAAAACGATACGCTTTCGTCTTTTCAAATCGAACAAAAATTCGTAACCATAACGAATGTCTGTAAACACGTAAAATTCGCCATCGTCGTCTTGATATCTGTTACATAGCCGTTTACAAACGGACATCTATTACACACGACACGTACGCAAAGTCTCTAACATAACTTCGGGCACCTACAAAGCTCGCCCCCAAAAAGGGGGAAA
>NW_026724657.1:0-4728 GCF_029784015.1 Lycium ferocissimum
TGTATGGGGCTTTAAAATACCCCCAATCATCGGTTTGGATCGCCCAAAAAGGGCCGTATGTTTGTATATGTATATATTTAAGATGTGTATTCCCCCGGTCCCTTGATTTTTGATGTGACATTGTTGCCCGTGAACCGTTTAAAAAATAACTTTTTGCTTCTAATCCGTTTGAAATGATTAATATGAAAAAAAGGAAAAAAAATCGGAAAATGCGAGTTAGCTTGTAATTTTTTTTTGGGTGCCCGGAAAAGGACCTTTTAAGCGACAGGCGTTGTGACGGGGAAAAAAATAAAATTTTAAAAAAAGTATCAAAATGTTTTTTTTAAAAAATACAAATCATGCATAAAAACCCGGAAAAAAAATTCCCGGCCCGTCTGGCGCCATAACACAGCATTTCCCGAAAGTTTCAAATCTCAAACCCCCGGGTCACATATCTTGCCCGGCCAAACGCCAAAACAGGGTTTCGCCAAATAAAAGGGGGAAACCCCGGCCCTTTAAACCCCGAAAAACTCGGTAAACCCCCAAACAGGGCCTCGCAGGAGTTTCATAATGCGCACGACAACGAAACCGGCCGGGACTCGGCGAAAGATATAACGAAATCCCACGAGCGGGTGTGAGGAATCATATCAAAAAATCATTGTCTAAACCCAAAAAGAAAAAGGGAAAAATAGTCATAATTGAAATCGGAATAATAATTACAACTTTTTCTTTAAAAAAAGTTTTTAAAATCACATAAAGGAACGTTGCGGGATCCACGGACGGTTCCCCAGAAATTTGGGCCCCGCTTTTGGAAAACTATCAAAAACTGAATCTCCCAAAGTTTTAGAAAATTTCAAAGCAACCCAAGGCTTTTTGGGAAATTTGGGCATTTGTAGTTTTCAAATTTTAAAGAAAAAATTCTTTTAGAAATCAAGCTTCCATGCAACTTTGGTAAACTAGGGGTTTCCCAAGGACATAAGGATAAATGTTAAATCACGTTTTAAAATATCAAGAAACAAATGCGTGTAAATTAGACATGCTCGGTTTGGGGAGATAAGTTTCCCCGAAGTTGTGTCATAGCATATTTTAACTAAGGCATGCCAAGGAAAGAAGGTGGCTTTACATGCCTCAAACGCTCTCCAATATAACCCAAACTAAAGCTAAACCCCGGCCTACGTCTCGGGCCCCCAAGGTCCTAAAATAAGCCATAAGATGCCAAACATTAGCTAGAGACATTTTGGGCATTTAATTCCAATTCGCCCTTAATTCTCGAAAAATTTGGGCGGCATTTCCCCGAAATAGGCCACCCGGGGAAAATTAAGGCAATCAACAACAACAACAAAAACCAACCTACAACAAAAATTTAACCAACCCGGAAAAATATAACATTAATAGCCCCATTTTCCATCTTCAAAAACATTCAATATATTTGATTCAACAAAACATTCAAGCCAACATCGACGCTTATACATTCAAATACAAACCCAAAAACCATACCAACAATTTTTAAAAGACTTTTAAGTAATTCATAAAAACCTTTTTAAAATCCAAAAATTGCTCCACTCAAAAATTGAAAACCCGAGAACCCTACTTTAACATATTCCTCATTTTTTAAATCATGATTTGCACCACAAAATTTAATTTTTACAATGCTATTCTCATCAACATACAAATTAAAATTAAATATACAAAAAACCTCCAAATCAGTCCGAAAAATTACAACATCAATTCGAGTCTTCAACATTCCCTTTCCAACATAGAATTCATAACGGCGAAAAACGTTAAGCGATATTAATTCATTTCTTGCCACATACCTTTTACTATCTTTGACCCCAAAACCAAAAATATGTACATTTATGATTCTTATTCATTTCTTCACCTTACAATGATCACAAAATCTAATAGACTTCAAATTAAAACCTTTTGTACAACCTGACACAACATTCCACGGCCGCCTCTTTCATATGGCCCCAATTAAAAATACTTTATTTCAATTTTCATCCCTTTTTAACATACTACAACATACCCAAAAACCTTTATAATACATAAAACATAATGAAATCTCACCTTTTTCTTTATTCCCCCAGAGGCTAGGGTTTCCAAAAAATGAAAACTACGGGTTGATCGCTCCCAAAAACCCCTTTCCCCTTCCCCAAAGGGGCCCCCAAAAAAGTGGGGTTTAAACAAGGAAATAATTTTGGAAGAAAAAAAAATGGGTTTTATTTTTTGGGTCCCCTTTGGGAAAGGGGGAACTTTTGGCTTGATTCTTTTTCCCTTTTTTTTTTTCTAAGTGTTGAAGTGTATATGAAGACTAGGGGGTCATCTTTTTCCATTATGAAGTGTACAATTTCCCTTGGCCCACACCATGTGTTGGACCAATTAAAATTGTCCCCCTTGGGGGGGGCAACCGCCGAACCCTAAAAAATGGATGACTTTTCAACCTTTTTTTTTTGGCCCCCAAATTCCCCTAATTATTCCATACCAACAAATTCATAACAACTTATGTCTCAAAATAAAATCGAAGGTAAAAAACCCCGATTTTGTACCCCAAAATATTTTTGTCCTTAACTTATCATTTTTCCCGGTTTTGAGGGGAAATACGGGCTCTCACCCCCCCCCCGTAAGAACATTGTCTCGAATGTTAGTTTTACGGGATCTTATAAGCACTGGGGGAGTTTTTTTTAGAAAATTATACAATTCATTCTGATCGACAATTCATTATGAACAACATAGCCAAGAAAAGGGTTAGATTACCGGGGGGGGAAAACAATGAGGATACTTCCCGTGTCCCCTTCCCGGGCCCCTTTCTCGGTTATTATTTTGCCCGCACCTTACAAACCACTCTTTGTTCCCCTTTCTTCCTGACGTATATGGCTAAATTTTGCCCCTCTAAGATAGCTCCTCGTGACGAATATCATCTAAAATCGGAAAGGGGTCCCCCGCTTTTCAAACAAAAAACATGAAATAGGGTGAGCTCCCGGTCGGGGGATCTAACTCTAACCCTTGCCTTTTTCGAACAATACGATAAGCCCAATATATCTCGGGGGCCCCCTCCCGAATCTTATAACCCCTTTTCGGGTGCCCTTTGAGAAAACCCAATCGTCGATACGAAACTCCAAGGTCGGCGATGCCTTGATTTTTGGCTCGGCCCAAAGCTCTCCCCTTTTCACCTTATCCGCCCCTTTTTTGGGCCCCTCGGGCCAATCCTCGGGCCCCCCTAACTCAAACCAACCCATCGGTGACCTACCTTCTGTCTATAATGCCTCTTTTGCCTCTAAATTTTGGGTGGTGGCCCTTTTTTAAGCAAATTCAACAACGGCAAATATCATCCAAGCTACCTCGAAATCAAAAAGGGGGCCCAAAATTCTTTGTACGAATAGTCGCTCGCTTTTTCCCGGTGGCGGGGGTGGAATTTTTGTTTGGGGACTCTGTGTCCCGATCCAAAAGGATCTCCAGTGGGGGGGGCACCTCTCGGAGAAAAAGATATGGGGAAATCGGGAATCGCCAAACTCCCCCATATAAAGCACCTAATCCTGGTGGGGGTGGTGGGACCGGAAAAAATGGGTTGATTTGTGGAGTCAATACCCCTGGAATCATCCTCCATGGAGTGGGGAAACCGAATAAAGTCCCCTATTTAAAGATCTCCCCCTTCCCCTCGGTATCTGCTCAATGGCCGAGCACGGTGCTATCTTAAATGTGGAAATTCGGACCGGGGACGAACTCCGCCCTTTTCTTTTTCCATCCCCCAAAATAAGCCGAGATCTGGTTCTTCGTGCCACATGAACGAAATTTGGGCATAATGTGTGTCCCGAACCGGGGGCGAAACACGGCACTGGTGCCATTTTCTGTGACGAGGAAACCCCGGGCTTTGGGGAAACATCTAGGCATAAATGAGCGAAAATATAGCATGAACGTGATGAGCTTTTATAAAACATGAGATTCTAATAATTTTGAAATACTTGTTTAAATCATGAATGGGGAAATAACGGGAGTGAGCCAAAATGGCTATGCGACTCGAATGTCGGTAAATAGGGCTTGTCTATCTTGAAACCTTTCTATCGTTTGGGAAAAAATGTGGGGCAAAACCCCCTATCCTTGATCTAACTAATCAAAAAAAAAAGTTGCTAAACCCCCAATGAGATGGGGCTCCCAAAAAGGGTACGAATCTTTGTCCCCTGAAGGGATGTGTCGTCCTTCGTCCGTCGTGAAATGGGGCCCCGACGAAAGGGGGCGTCGCCTTGAAATTCAAATGTTCAGGGGAAAGAAATAACATGGGACATGAAATAACATGATAAGAAACGGGGGAAAAACGGGCATGAACATGAGCATGAGTATAAATGGATACAAAATAGATATAACTACGTAAAACATGATAAGTGGGAAGCTTTTAAAAAAGACCTTGATATCCCCGTGGGTCGTGGGTCGGGACCTCGCCGGACCCGACCCCCCACCTTGCCGGGGTAGGGTGGTATGTGCCGATGGATATTCGGTGTAAAATTAAGGTATCGTCCTAGCGGGCGGAGCGATCCTTTTTAGGTGGCTACGTAGTTTCGGGCTTTCCGGCCCCTGGTCGTCACTCCCAAAAAATAACTGATATAATTGGCTAAAAGCCCTGATTTTCGTGAATTCTTGTACTTTTCTTGTAATCATGATTTCACGAAATAACTTGTAAACATGGTTTCATGGAAATACTTTTAAAATGGTTTCTAAATAACTTTAAACTGATTTCTAAAATAATTTGTAAGCATG
>NW_026724658.1:0-4980 GCF_029784015.1 Lycium ferocissimum
CGGGTGCCTTTGGGCAAAGGCACCGACCCGTGTCGCCCGGCCCAGGTTCGAGGGGGTGACAATGGTGTCCATGTACCCTCGCACAGAAATCTTATCTCGGATCACGAGCCTTTAACTTAGGCCACATCTTCACCTCCTATCAAATGTGCTCAAAATCTAGGTCACATCCTCATATATATATATATATATATATATATATTCAATCGCATCACTTTTAATAAGCGATTATCAAGTAATATATCATTTTCATCAAGAAGATCATATTAACTTCTCACCACAATGTATGCCTAAACGTATTCCAGCTCATTAGTATGTATGGACTATGAACAATTGGAAATATCAATGTCAAACATAATAACAATGAAGGTACAAGTCAAAAGCCAGAAGTCATATCAAGACTTATATAAATCAGCTCAACTATGAAATGAATCATACCAACTATCTCAACCAACATAAGGGTCTATGTCCCTCTTTACTTCCCAACATAACACGTACACCTCCCAACTAAGTCTTGTATCACCAAGATACTCTATTTTCTCATATGTCATCATCAATACCAAGTCATAATTCAATATTTCATCTGGGTACTATCATAAGTCTATATCACGATTCAGGTCCAAACTCTCGTTATCCTTTCTTTCTCCGAAGATATGTGTCACCACAAAAGAGAGTTGACTACAACAAGTATCACAATAACAGCAATCAAGGTAACAGCCTAATCATACTAACGAGGGCAACAAGCCACAATCAACATCACAAGTATACATTAACGCCTTTCTTCCCATATCACCACAAGTACAACTTCTATTCAACACAAAGTAATGGGACAAGCCCGCATAATGAGAAGTCATATCAACCTAGATAATATCTAACCAAACACCATGTACGAAGACCTAATCATGCTTTCTCCCATCAATTCTACATAATATATACGTTTTGCTAATCAAACTCTGACTAAAGTAAGTCGTAACCTACCTCAAATGCAGAGCAGGAGCCACGAACTACTCCACATGAGAGTTCTATTTTCGAACCACCTTAGAACAGTCAAAGTCTAACAATATGATGCTAAGTAAACAACAAACCATGTATTTAAACAAGAACAACAATTTGGGGAAAAAGACCCACTTACTTCTACCATTTTCAATAGATAAAACCATCATTTAATGGTGAATTTATCATAACTTCTATCTCTACAATCATTAACCTTCAATTCATGGGTTTCTAATCAATTTTACCCTTCAAATAGATTTTAGGACAGTGTTTCCATTTTTATTAGAACCCAAAGTCTCAACATGCAATTTTAACCCTAAGAAATCAAATTCCCTTCCTAGAAAGTGATAATCTGTACTCCTAAATGGTTAATCAACAACAAAATCAAAAACTCATCAATTATTTAAGGGTTTACTAATTCTAAGGTTCTAGGATTTTCACCCACCATTAATGGACCTTAAACGAATCATGGAACTTGAAGAATAAAGAAAAAGGAACAAATGAAGGTGGGTATTTACCCTCCAATATGCTTTCACCAATGAATGGAATAAAGTTTGCCTCTTTCTCTTTTCAAAACTAACTTTGGGGTCTTGTGGGTAATGGTTCAGAGTTGGAATATAAAAATAGGGTTTTCTGCCCACGTTGGTCGCTGCAGCGGTCACCATGTCTACTGCGGTGGTGTCACGACCCGACTAGGGCCATGACAGGTACCCAAGGCTATCCACCGAGCACCACTCGTTCCATTACTCACTCTGCGTTCATTCATATGTCTTATGCTCATAATCATAGAAAAACCATTTGTCATTGCGAAACATAAGTACCTTCTATGTACATAAGCCTTTTGGACATCAAAATAATACATATATACAATGGGGGAATCGTGAGACCATACTACCCAAACATGCGCATCTACGAGCCACTACTGAAGTACTAGATATATGGACGGGACAGGACCCCATCGTGCCCAAAACATATATACACAAAAGAATAAATCAATGGCACCTCCGGAACAATGGACCGCTCTCAAGGCCTGCTAATAGCTCCTACGAGTCTGGATCACCTCCGTGTCTACTCGTGGGCATGAACACGCGTCCAAAGAAAAAGGACGTCGTCGAACATTGTACTGATTATGTAAGGCATGAATGAAATGAACATAATAGAGAAATCATAAGACATAAGGTGAAGAATAGATATAACCTGCTTGACTTTTAAGAGTGTGAGCATTTTAATCATATCACATATATCATCATATCACGTTTATCATATCACATACACCCTCGTCGTTAACCCGCGTCCGGGTAATCATCATACGCCGCCCACTAGTGGTGTCATGCCCGGCCCTCTTGGCTCGGTGTAATCATAAGCTGTACCGCCTTAGCGGTGACATGTCCCACCGCTAGGGCACGGTGGAATCATATGGCGTACCCGCCTTAGCGTCAGAAATGCCAAATAATTAGGCACGGTAGAATCGTATTATCATATACTCATCATAAACTTATCATTATCATACATTTGTCAGAGAACATGCATTAGAGCTTAAAGACAATCTATACTACATTGGGGTGACGTAAGGTTGAGAACCCTCAATTACCTTATAGAGTGATCATAACCATCATATCTCACCTTGAAGGAGACTAACATTATAAGGTGAGTGTACACAAGTAACAACATCAATGGAAACATACTTAGGATCATTAACCTCATGGACATCGTATCTCACTTTAGAATTCTTTAGACTTAAACTCATCATTATCGTTACATAGGAAAGTCATGGAAAAATAGGAAGATTCATGCCATAGGAGTCATGCCTTAGAAGGAAAGGACTAGCCTTACATACCTTTTCATTTAACTATTCTATCGCTTGATCGTTCTCTTTCAATGCTCACGTTTCTACCTTCAAGAGAGTTCGTATTAACATTAGCTAATCAATCACATGAACATGCTCAACTAAAGCTAGAGAAAATTGGACAGCATTTCCTTTGTTTATACAACTTTCCTCATACCATATATCAACTCCCAAACATCTATAATAACATTCACAATATCATAACCAACCATCTTCATTCACTCTACATTATCCACATTTCATAATTTCACTTCCATTCCTCCATAATCATGGTCATAGTTCACTATTACATTTACTCACATATAATACTTATCCCATGTCCTTAATATCATTTATAACACAATCATAATCACAACATATCAAGAATCATGACTCATCCCAGCTACTACTCAAAATCTCATTATTCTCATCTTTGTAACCCATTTTCTATCTCCTTTCATAATCTAAGTCTTTTAACCTCTCAATATCTTTAAACAACATGGAATGATCATAAAACTTATCTTAGATAGTGTAGGAATGAGCTTTGAGTGGAAATACTTCACTTGAGCCAAAACCCTAGTTCACTTCCAATGGGATTTCTTGACTTGGATGAACTCCAATGAGTTTCTTACACTTGGTTTTCTTCGTTTGATAAAGTTGATCATGAATTTCTCTTGAGTTCTTGTGGAAGAAGTGTGGAGAGATTTTTAGAGGGTTCTTGAGGTGTGGAGTGAGAAAATGAAATGAAATAATGAACTTGGGTCCTCCTTACATCAACTTAAAAATACGTCGACACGAACATACGGACCAACATACGGTCCGTATCTTTTATATGGACCGTATGTCAGCCGTATGTTTAGTCCAGGAAGGTCCCCATTTTCCGGGGCAGAACATACGGCCTAACATACGTCCAAGTATGTTTATGGGGTCCGTATGTTGGACCGTATATTGCCCAAATGACTTTTCCGAACTCGTTCTCGTCGACTCGTTTGATCTCCAATCCTTATGGAACCTTCTTAACACTTGTTTAACACCTCATGAACAATCTAAGGGATGTTATAACTCTTCTCCAAGACATCATTAAGTCATTATTAACTTGTTACTCATAAATCTTTTCCGATACATAACGTATACCTTACCTTCATTGGCAAACTTTCTTCTCTTGCCTCGAATGTCTTTGAAATCTCAATTAGGATCATCAAATGCCATTTCTTACTTATCGAAACATCGTATACTTTGTGCCCTTTCGTTAGTCTATTCGTCAATGCGTGAACAAAAAATTTTCGAGGTGTAACGGGCGGACCCACTACGGCAGCCCTGAGTCCGCTACAGCGGACCTGCTAGAATAGTCCGTACAAAAATTATCATAACTTCCTCATACGAAGGTGAAACGCGACAATTCTTTTTGCTATAGCTTCGTAATTACGATACGGATCTACTGGTTCAAATCTCACACAAAAGAAAGGTCGTCTGATCAATTTGGAGCACTTTCTAGCCAAATACCTACGGCGAAAACATCGAATACGAGCGCGACAAAACCCAAACCCATCTGAAACTCTTTGGAACCTCACCAAAAGTTGTGGACAAGTTCAAAATCATCATATTAACTTGATGGAGCTTCCAAAATATTGACACGGGGTCATCCTGACTCGATGTTGACCGTGGTCAACTCTAACTCATTAACTTAACTTGCTTCTCCATCAATGACTCAATTTACCCTCGAACCTTGCGGGAACCAATCCAATGACTTCATTAAGTCATAGATCTTACTAACGGGAATTGGGGAAGGGTCAACAAGGGTAAATGGGTCAAAAACACTATAACGACTAGGCGGGTCATTACATCAAATACCAATTTACCAATCGTTCATCCTCGAACGAAGCTACGGGAGTAAGAGGTCGACGATAACCCAAGAACATGTCTCAAAACAAAGACCAACCTTTAATTATAGTGCACGAATTATAGCCCGCTCCAAGAAAAATACTCTAGTTTCGCTAACCTATCTTTCACCCTTAGAGCCATTCTTAACACCACGATTTCCTAGAAATACGTAAACACGCACCACAAGCCCAAAACCAATCACAGTCCTATCACCGTACGGGGCGATAATTCTAGTCCCTTATATTCCAAAAATGCTCACTCAAGTTATCCGATTAGTAATACCT